>NW_020695682.1:865-14239 GCF_002925995.2 Terrapene triunguis | reverse complement strand
GATTTTTGGCAGAACTGCTATATAATTCAAGCCATTCTACCTTGAAGTCATATGCTTTGTGTTTTATTCTATTTGAAGGGAGGAGGAGGTAAGGTTTTTTAAGTTTTGGAAGAGGAGCTTTATAATTGGCCTATGACTATATTTGTGGGGCAGACGGATTATAGGTAGCAATATTTTTTGGAAGTATACTCTAGTTAACATTTTTAATAGGGTCTTGGACAGATTTTCAGAAGGCAGCAATCAGATAATCATTAGGTCATGCAGTAATTGATTCCAGGCCCATTCATATTATTTATTTACTTGTAGACATTTCTGGGCTTTACATTACTGTAGTACTGGGACATCTTTTGCTATATTAATTTAACTTTTGTACTTTTAAGCAAGGTGAGTCTCAAAAATGAAATGATAAATGTATGTATGTATGTATGTATGTATGTATGTATACAATTACTAATAAGAGAAAAATAAGTCAATGCAAATAAGGTTTATGAAAAAAGAAATAATCTAATTCTTATTACTATCAACATATTTCATCTGCCTGTTGTGTGGCATTCTGGGTGCCTCACTTTTTTCAGAAAAGAATGCATGCCTTCCAAAAAGGACAAAGGCCATCATTTTAAAAAATAGCTACTGATATTTGGAGCCTCCATGTTTGGACGCTCCACTTGAATCACCATGGACTTCATTTTCAGAAGTATTGAGTATAAGAGTCAGCTTCAGCTGATGTCAATGGGAGTTGTAGAAACTCAGCATATCTGGAAAATCAAGCCCAAGGTGTCTTTGTTGTGCTTTTAAATGCACCCCCAATTTTGTGTCCTCTCTTGCATATTTAGCTGCTCACGTGCTCTGTTTCCTCTGTCCAGGTGAGTGGTCATCTGGTTACTTAGGAAACACTGTTGTAAACAGATGCATCTTAATCTGTAGCTAGAATTTCTGGGCGGACAAACCTAGAACTATTCTTGTTGCAAATAGCAAGGAAGTCACGGATGTAGCCAAGGCTTTGCTATTTAGGGCTAAAGAGATAATACACCCAGTACTGTATAAGTAGCTAGTGTAGGGAGAGGTGTTCTGGAATGACTACTCCCATCATTGTGCCTCTCTCAGCAAATGAGCTGCCACATGCTAGATTACCTGGGGTTGACCCTGAAGGTTGAGTGTGTTGCAATCACCTTTCCTGCACTTGGATCACAGTGGCTAGATAGCAAGCAGTCTCCTGGCTCGTTATGATCTAATAGCATATTCAATGAATTTTGCCATTTTTGAAGCATTTTTTCTGGTATTCAACCAGCTCGACTTTTGGCTAATTAGAGATGGAAAAAGGCATTTCTGGCCAATTAAGCTGGAATCTGAGCACCAGGAGGAGCGATGAATCTAGCTAGATAAAGCTTTGTTCAGATTCAGTAGGTATTTTTCATCTCTGTTTTATAAATACTGCATTTGCGCACTATGTCTTAGCTACTGAACTGATATCTTTATGCATTACAATTTTATAATCTGTCCAATTTCAAGACTAAACTTGAAAGGAATATGACTCACCTTTCTAAAATAGAATTAGAATATGCATTGTATAGTAACATTGTACAGATCTCTGCAGGCGGGTTACATGAAAGGTGCATTGGAAAGGAAACAGGACTGATTTAAACTGATTTAACATGAAATTTCATTACAGTCACCAATAAAAAATTATGTCTTCATGTATATTACTTTTGGCCACTATGCATGGCAATACCCTGTAAACAATATAAGACCTCAATTTTTCATATGATACTTAACTTCTGGGGAATAAACATCAAAACTCAGTTGGGTAGTTAATTTACTAGTTCATGAGAAAAATATTCATCTCTGCTAGAACAGCATTTATTTAAAAAAACTTGTTAACTTATTCATTGTATGCATGAGCATTCAAACCTATAAACCATGGATCAATGCTATACCATATGTACCTCACTGGGGTTTGGATGGCTTCTTTCAAGCCCACTAAAGTATGGAAGTGTTTCTGAACAAAAATAGAGTTTGAAAACTGATTATTATATTTAATGCAAACTTGGTAAACAGAGACCTATAAAGTATATTTTTCTCTACTTGACCTTCATTGCATGGTAAATTATGCATAAGTTTCTGACTGATTTTAAGGTGAGTTGGATTCTCATTGCAAACTGACTTTTACATTATTATAGAAAATAATAAAACTGAAGCACAGCTCCAACACTTACTTTTCACAATGAATTTCCATACAAAAGCGTATTGCATAAAGATTAAGGGCTGGAATTTAAGGTGCCTTTACAATGCTCTGGCAATATAAAGAGATCTTGCAGTGAGTATAAATATAACGTATGCTCATTCTAAATCCACTGGACACTGTTAGAGGGGTGTAAACTGGTTTTAGGGTACAAAAGAATCAGGCCTAGTATATGCATTATAGGCTGCTAAGAAAATGTAAGAATACATCAGCAAAGATATCTACTAATGTGACATACAATCATAAATGAGTCAAAAATAAACATTAATGCTAATGATACCTATTTCAAATAACTTACTGATACTTTTCATAGGTTAGATTCAACTCTGATACAAGTACAACTCCTTTTGATCTCTATGGGAATTGTTCCTTTTCATTCCATGACTGAATTGGTCCCTATGTTTATAATTGACATCTTTCATTTAGCATCAAAATTGTGGCCAAATTTGGACTTAGTTTAAAGAGGTGCTATAGTACAACTTTCTTGACAGTGCTCATTTTCCTACATTACATTGTAGCTCTCTTATATCAAGGCATGGTAGTAGATTATGACATGGAATGTTGGTGGAATTTAAGTTGTTCAAGAATGTGAGTTAAATAAAATAATGGATTTAACATTCCCCCCACCCCCATTTGTTTGCATCTTGTCAGTCTTTTCATTAACTTCAGTTATTCTTGGTTTGGTAGCTGCATAGACATTTTACCATTATGAATTTAAAATCTTTTTCCTGGCCAGGGCCACTAGTAAATTGTGGACAATTTGGAGAGAAATTGTGATTTTGGGGGCTTTCTATTGAAAGAGAACTAAGAAAAATATCCTAGAACTGCTGATAAGTTAGCAGACCAAGAGACTAGAGATTGTCTGCAATATTAATTTTTTTCTGAAAGGAAAACTTCTTTGATAAGTTGTATACTAATTTATCTAAATAAATATTTACTAATTAAGAATACATCTCAAACAATTCCAAAGCAGTTTTTGGAAATCTCTGCAGTTGTTCCAGTATCTCCACCTATTCAATGATCCCTCAGTAGGGAACTTCATTTAACTCAATTCCCATAGAGCAACACATTTAAGCGAGTAGGATGCCTACAGCGAGTTGCTGGAAAGGTTCTTGGAAGTTTCATGTCTACCTAGTTAATCACTCAGGAGTATCATATATGAAATGCATATCTTATGAGAGTGCCAAAAAATTTATGGGTCATAGCAATGTAAACAGTTACAAAGGATATGAACAGTAGCAGGATAAAAATACATCCACCCTCATGAACTACGTACAAGATAAAAATCCTCTTTAGAAAACTAGCAATGCTTTAAAACTGCATTGGTGAGTGAGAACCACAGGTCAATACCCCTCTCATGCTTCTCAGCATTTTAAATATATACTTGAAAAGCCAGCACTTTAACCTAGTTTGTTTTTTTTTTTATAATGAAAAAACAAAAAATGTATTGTGTATCCCTACAATACCTGTACACTTTATTTGGAGAAAAATGTCCCATATCAGCTGAATCAGAATTACTGTAGCTTGAAATGCTGGAATCCTTAGGCAAGTGGGTTCAAAGAGTGCCATATCTTCGATTTATTAAATAAGTGCTTCAACGAAGAAAGGTTTAAAAATAGTCTGTCTAGCTGCAGATGACTTCTGTAGTGATAGAATGTAACACTGTCAATTCATTTAAGGCAGTCTGGAAGCACTGCATCTGTGATCTTGTGCAAATAGGGCTGCAGTATAAAATGAAGGTGCCATAGGCGGTTTTAGGGGTGAGCTCCTCCACCAAGTAACAGAAAAAAAAGTTATTTTGTTAAGTGCACAGTGGGAATTATAACTGCCATTAAAAAGGGAAAAATTTGAAACAGAAGCCTTTTCAAACTTCAGGGGGAAAATGTAGCATACTTTAGGATTAACCTGTGGTTATTTTATCAGTCTTTTTGTTTGATTTTTAGCTAGCAGATTGATGATGCACTTCCTTATCATGCAAAGCATAGAAAACTATTTTAGCTGAATTTTGATTTAAAAAAGTTAAGGTATTTTGAAAATGTCAGTGACCTCTCTTTCATATTCTTATCTGACTATTATCTAGCAGGCAAACATTCCTATGACTTACCAATGAAATGCAAATACTGTAAAGTAACCCAATTTCCTAAGCTTAATGTTAATGTCCCATGTCAGTCTATTCAAAATAAGTTTTTCCCCTCCCCTGTTAACAGTGACAATGATAAAGGTCCAACAAAACTCTAAAATACTTCAGTTTGTCCTTTCCCATGGTCATGCTATACCCACATACTGTATGTAACAAGTATCAGAGGGGTAGCCGTGTTAGTCTGAATCAGTAAAAAGCAACAGAGGGTCCTGTGGCACCTTTAAGACTAAACAGAAGTATTGGGAGCATAAGCTTTTGTGGGTAAGAACCTCACTTCTTCAGATGCAAGAAGTGAGGTTCTTACCCATGAAAGCTTATGCTCCCAATACTTCTGTTTAGTCTTAAAGGTGCCACAGGACCCTCTGTTGCTTTGTATGTAACAAGTACATATTAGGTCACGGGGAACATAATTTTTGTCTAGAAATGACTCAGAAAAGCATAGCTGATGTGTCTAAACCCAGGGGAGTTGGTTATAAAGAGAACAACCAAGGAGGTGCATAAAAGATACTTCATGCCTCAGATAGCATTTCAGGCTGTGAAACATTTTCAAGCTTTTCTTCTCAACCACAAGGGCTAGAAATTGACTTTTTTGGAAGAAAAGAGGACATTCTGATGTGCTCACATGACTCCAGGTGATGGACCCCTAAGCACAAGCCTATGGTGTCTATGCCTTAATGTGGCTCTGACGGAAGTCAATTGACTTCAGCAGACAGTGGATCAGAAGAATTGTCATAGTGTTACTTAGAGCTAGTTGGAAAAGGGGGGAACTGATTTGTGTGTGTGTGTGTGTGTGTGAAATCTCTCCCCCCCCCCCCCCAGTTTTTTCTGATATTCAAAATATCAATATTTAGGTTGTCATCTATGCTGCTTCAATTTCCAGTTTCTTAAGCTCCCTCTGTTCACCCTGGAGCCTGTCTAGGTCTAGACTCTTCCAGTTCCTGAATTCTGCAGTTTATTTCAGTCACAGACTGAATGCAGTTCTTAACTGGTGCCTCTAGCTGGCTTCTGAATACTCCGCTATCACAATTCATCCTCAAATTGTATAGAAAATGCTCCCAACTGCATATCAGAGAGACAAGGTGGGTGATATATCTGGTACTGGACCAACCAAAAATATTACATTACCTCACCCACCTTGTCTCTCTAATATCCTGGGACAGACACGGCTACAACTACATTTCACCCAATTGCATACAAAGGTACTTCTGAACAAACACTCCTTGTGGGAAATTTGATGCAACTTCACCCGGATAGGATAATGAACTCTAACATTTCATAAGGACTTGATAACCAGCTTGGGCAAGGACGAGAGATGCCTTTTGATAACAGGCTGTCAGGTTGACCAGGGCATAGTCAGAGAGGAACCTGGGGCCAGATTTTTAAAGATATTTAGGTGCCTAAAGACGTGCTTTTCGAAAATCATGTAGGTGCCTATCTCCCGTTGAAATCAAGCACTTTACAGAAGGAGGTAAGTAAGTATGGGGAAGCAAAAGGCATAAAGAGAAGTGACTTGCCCTAGGCCACTCAACACGTGTGGCAGAGCCAGAAACAGAACCCATTCTCCTGAATACCAGTCCATTGCTCTGTTTGCTAGGCCCCATTGCCCCTCATAAGCTAAGGGAAGTCTACTTCACTGGATGTTGCAAAGCACCCTGAGGTATGTTATTCAAACCCTTCCCTTTGTTTTACTACCATTTTCTCTCTATTTTTAATAAATCTTACTTTAAAGGAGACGTAATGTATACCACCCCAACGGAGGCAGGAATCCCTCAATCTCCAGAGATGTTCTGAAGGTTAAGGAGTTCTGGAGCCCTCCTATGTGACAGAGTCTCATTTGTGGATGGAGTTGTCCTCTCTCATTAAAGCATTTGCAAAGGGTGTGGCTAGGGTGACCAGACAGCAAGTGTGAAAAATCAGGACGGGGGTGGGGGGGGCAATCGGACTCTATATAAGACAAAACCCCAAATATCGGGACTGTCCCTATAAAATCGGGACGTCTGGTCACCCTAGGTGTGGCTGGCAAATCCAGGGGAGAAGCCTACAGACCAGAGAGGAGTTGGTGAGCGTAAGGGAGATAATGCTGAATGAAACTGGGCTGTAAGGGAAACAATCTGGTTCAGGCACACGTCATCAGTAGCGAGTGGGACACAAAATAGCTGGCAGAGATATTTGCTCGTTTTATCAATATTCTGCTGTTTCAAGTTTGCCTAGCATGAAAGTTCCTCTTACAATAGTCTTCATCCCACTGGATTGATCAATCTAAGACAGAGTTTCTCAGCTCATAGTCATGACCCAAAATTGGTTTCACCAGAATGTGTCAAAAAGGGTTGCATGGAGGATAAGGGGAAGGTCTTGTGGGGGGTGTTTGCAGAGCCAGCTTACCCCCTACCAGCGTCTCAGTTGCTGCAGAGCTGGCTCTTGGCTGGACAATAAAGACAAAGGCCATTCATTGAATTAATATGAGTAATGTAGCCGTTATTTTGGAATGTCTGCAATTTTGAGCCTGTGGTTCTTTCAGTAGAAGCTCTGTAAAACAGACAATTGAACAGCAGCGGGTGCCTGTGATTAGCCATTCAAATGCAACATTCCATCATTTTACTGTAATTTTGCGGTGGAGAAGCAAGCCATGTAGTCAGTGAAATTAAAAAAAACAAAACCTGTCCTAGTTCAAGTAGTAGTGATATGGGGAATTCTTCACAACATAAGAAATGTAATCATAGGTGCCTCCCTGCTTACTTAAAGTTTGAGTTTTCATTTCCTGAGGACCAAAAGGGTAAACACAGACTATAGCGTGTTACCTGTAGTCAACTGCAAAAGCTTAAAAACTATCAAAATTATGCAAGCATTTGAAGGCAAAGCTATAAAAACAAGCAAGTTGATTTTTTTCCCCCTATCAAAAAGCATCGATTTGGAAAAAAAGTCATAAAAGATTCTTGAACATGGATATACTGTCCAGGAGCAAGCACTGCATGCCTCTTACCTTATTGCACACCACATTGCTCAATGTAAAACAGTATAGACAATTGCTGAGCAGTAAATTTTACCTTCTACTGAATTATTGGATAAGTCAGCTGCTAAAAAGTTGAAAAAACAGTTCCTCATAATATGGAGAAAG
The DNA here is from genome assembly GCF_002925995.2 of Terrapene triunguis. Taxonomy (NCBI): domain Eukaryota; kingdom Metazoa; phylum Chordata; order Testudines; family Emydidae; genus Terrapene; species Terrapene triunguis. Next base: position 6,745 of record NW_020695682.1, on the reverse strand, counting down.
ATCTGTGATATTTCAGAAGACAAACAGCAAACAACTGACTGTCTTTGAGTCAGACAAGATGGATGAAGTAATATCTTCTATTGGACTAACTTCTGTTTCTTTGAGTAAGTGATTATTTCACTTAGCTGACTCTACAGATGTAGCAAACCGTGGCATTTTGCTGTCTTACGCAAGGCATGTATGGAATGATGATATTCAAGAATAGTACTGTGATAAAGTTCCTCCTCTACCTTGGTGGGTCCTGCGCTTATTGGCAGATTTTGCTTGCCTCAGAGATTCACAGTAGCCCTCAGTCTGGCCACTTTCGTGGCTCAAATCTGCTGTTCACTCAGATAACCCTCATCACTGGCCAGGGGGGGGGGGGGGGGAGAGAGTAAGAGCAATCCCCGCAGTTTCTGTTGATCCACAATGTGGGTCAGGGAACAGCCCAGAGACCTTCCCCTCTGGGGGAACCTCCTGTGCTGGATCAGGAGTTGGGAGGGGGAGAAACCCTGGCCTGCCCTCTACTCTGGGTTCCAGCCCAGGGCCCTGTGGACTGCAGCTGTCTAGAGTGCCTTCTCTACAATTCCCTGGGCTACTTCCCTATGGCCTCCTCCCAACACCTTCTTTGTCCTCACCACAGGATCTTCCTTCCTCCTGAAGTCTGTTAATGCTTGTACTCCTCAGTCCTCCAGCAAAACACCCCCCCCCCGCTGGAGTGAGAGCCTTTTTATAACAGGTATCCTGATTAGCCTTAATTAATTCTAGCAGCTTCCCAATTGGCTACAGGTGCCCTAATTAGCCTGCCTGCCTTAATTAGTTCTAGAAAGTTCCTGAGTGTTCTGGAATAGTCCCTGTTATCTTACCCAGGGAAAAGGAACCTGCTTAACCTGGAACTAATGTATCTAACTTCGACCACTCTCTTGTAGCCATCTGGCCTGACCCTGTTACAGTACTTATTTAGTATGGATATGCCTATTCTACTACTACTATTGATATAGTCGATACACCGAATAATTATATGCAGTTGGTGGGATTGAGCTGGACTAGGGTTACCAACTTTCTACTCGCACAAAACCGAACACCCTTGCCCTGCCTCCTGCCTTGCCCCTTCTCTGAGGCCCGTCCCTTCTCCGAGGCCCCACCCTCCATCCCCCCTCCATGTGTGGCTCACTGTCCCCATCCTCACTCACTTTCACTGGGCTGGCTTAGGAGACTGGGGTGCAGGAGGGGGATGAGGGCTCTGGGATGGGACCAAGGGGTCAGAGGGGTATCAGGGCTGGGTCAGAGGGTTGGGTTGCGGGAGGGTGAGAGCTCTGGGGTGAGGATGAGGGGTTTGGGGTGCAGGAGGGTGCTCTGGGCTGGGAGCGAGGGGTTCAGAGGGCAGGAGGGAAATCAGGGCTGGGGTGGGGGGGGTCAGGGGTGCAGGCTTCGGGCAGTGCTTACCTCAAGCAGCTCCCAGAAGCAGTGGCACGTCCCCCCTCTGGCTCCTATGTGGAGGCGCTGCCAGGTTGCTCTCCACACTGCCCCATTCGCAGGCACCACCCCTGCAGCTCCTACTGGCCTTGATTCCCAGCCAATGGGAGCTGTGGGGGCAGCACTTGGGGTGGGAGCAGCGTGCAGAGCCCCCTGGGTGCCCCGCTGCATAGGAGCTGGAGTGGGGGACATGCCAGCTGCTTTCTGGGAGAAGTGCAGTGCAGAGGCTAACAGGGAGCCTGCAAGCCCCACTGCGCAGCACCACCAACCGGCCAGTCAACGGAGCCGCCAGGATTCCTTTTCAAGCGGGTGTTCTGGTCGAAAACCGGACACCTGGTCACCCTAAGCTGGGCAAAGCATGTTGATGTTACAACTGATGGAGCCCTTTCAGTGATGGGGAAACATTCAGGAATTGTGCAAAGAATCCTTTCAAAAGTATCTAATGCGGTGGGGAACCACTGTTTCCTACACAGGGAAACATTAGCAGCTAAAGGCATGCTACCTGAGCTTCACACACACACACACACACACACACACACACACACACACACAAACACAATATGAAAGATTGACAGCCCTAATTATAATTGATTGCAGTTAACTCACACACTTAAAAAAATTAACTGAGATTAAAAAAGTTAATCATGATTAATCGCACTGTTAAACAATAGAGTACCAATTGAAATGTAAAGATTCTTGGATGTTTTCTACATTTTCAAATATATTGATTTCTATTACAACACAGAATACAAAGTGTACAGTGCTCACTTTAGATTATTACTTTGATTACAAATTTGCACTGTAAAATAGTATTTTTCAATTCACCAAATACAAGTACTGTAGTGCAATCTCTTTATCATGAAAGTGTAATTTACAAATATAGATTTTTTTTGTGTTACATAACTGCACTCAAAAACAAAACAATGTAAAACTTTAGAGCCCACAAGTACACTCAGTCCTACTTCAGACAAAACAAGTTTGTTTACATTTACAGGAGATACTCCTGACTGCTTCTTATTTACAATGTCACCTGAAAGTGAGAACAGGCGTTTGCATGGCACTTTTATGGCCGGCATCGCAACATATTTATGTGCCGGATGCGCTAAACATTCATATGTCCCTTCATGCTTCGACCACCATTCCAGAGGACATGCTTCGATGCTGTTGGCGCTCTTTAAAAAAAAAATGTGTTAATTACATTTGTGACTGAACTCCTTGGGGGAGAATTGTATATCTCCTGTTCTGTTTTACCCACATTCTGCCATATATTTCACGTTATAGCAATCTCGGATGATGACCCAGCACATGATCATTTTAAGAACACTTTCACAGCAGATTAGACAAAATGCAAAGGTAGTACCAATGTGAGATTTCTAAGGATAGCTACAGCACTCGACCCAAGGTTTAAGAATCTGAAGTGCCTTCCAAAATCTGAGAGGGACGAGGTGTGGAGCAGGCTTTCAGATGTCTTAAGAGAGCAACACTCCGATGCAGAAACTACAGAACCCGAACCACCAAAAAATAAAATCAACTTTCTGCTGGTGGCATCTGACTCAGATGATGAAAATGAACATGTGTTGGTCTGAACTCTGCTTTGGATCGGTATCAAGCAGAACCTGTCATCAGCATCGAAGCATGTCCTCTGGAATGGTGGTTGAAGCATGAAGGGACATATGAATGTTTAGCGCATCTGGCACATAAATACCTTGCGATGCCAGCTACAACAGAGCCATGCAAACGCCTGTTCTCGCTTTCAGGTGACACTGTAAATAAGAAGCAGTCAGGAGTATCTCCTGTAAATGTAAACAAACTTGTTTGTCTGAAGGAGGACTGAGTGTACTTGTAGGCTCTAAAGTTTTACATTGTTTTGTTTTTGAGTGCAGTTATTTTTTGTACATAATTCTACATTTGTAAGTTCAACTTTCATTATAAAGAGATTGCACTACAGTACTTGTATTAGGTGAATTGAAATATACTATTTCTTTTATTTTTTACAGTGCAAATGTTTGTAATAAAAATATAAAGTGAGCACTGTACAATTTGTATTCTGTTTTGTAATTGAAATATTTGAAAGTGTAGAAAACACAGAATACCATTTAAATATGTTTGTATTATTGTTTAATGTTGCAATTAATCCAGATTATTTTTTTTAAATTGCTTGATGGCCCTAAATTATAATTTACAATTTTCACTAACAAAATGGCAAGAATTCCTGATGCTTTCAGGTTTGTCAGGAAATGGCTAATGAGTATGTCCATCTACTTTTCCATGCTGAGGTTCATTGGCTGTCCCATGGCAAAATTGTGTCTTGTGTATACAAAAACTGAAACAAGTTGGCAGTTTTTCTTTACGAAAAACAAAAAGACTAACCTGGCATTGCATGTTGTGTATCTGGCAAATATATATGATCAGCTAAATTATTAGAATTTGTCTTTACAGGGCCGTTAATACAATCACTTTGAGCAAACTGACAAAATTGTGACATTCAAAAAACAAACAAAACAACCTACTTTGTGGAACAAACATGATTCAGAAGGTAGGATGAACATGTTTTCTAATGTGTCACTAGAAACAAAAATACCTGAGAAGATTCTGCTGTCCGGGAAGCACTGAAGAAAGTTAGTCTGTAGTCATTTAACTAAATTACACACTAGATTATGTGATTACTTTCCAGATGAGTAACTGAAAGATGAAGAATGGATCTGGGATCATTTGAAGTAGTGTTGGAAAACATGAATCGGTCTATGGTGGAAGAATGTCAGCAGGTCCAGTTGTCTTGCGATCGCAATCACAGAGAAAATGTACTTGAAATGAGTATTTCCCAGTTTTGGTGCAGCGCTGCAGGTGAATATCCTTCTCTTCCTAGTCTTGCTATTAGGAGTGATTATGCCATTCAGTACTACATGCTCATGTGAAACAGGATTTTCAACCTTCAAATCAACTGAAAAATAAAAGCAGGAACAAACTGGATGTTGAGCATGACCTTAAGATTGCACTGGCTACAATTACACCAAACTTTGATAAACCTCAAAGAGAAGCAACCTCAGGTTACTCATTGAATGAAATATTAAAATATAGTACTTTGTAAGTACTGTATTTAGCACTTATTTTAATGTGTACATTATATCGTTGGCAAAAAAATATTTAGTAAGCCAGATTTTTTTTTGCACTTAACCACTGGGTCATGACAGGCCTTCAGGGCTTCCAAGTGCATCCCACTCCCAAGTCCCAATAACGAGGTTAGTTGAATCAGGGAGGGTGAGGTCCTCTGCTAGCAGTTGAGGTGTGAACATGAAGGGAGGAGAAACTGCTTTTGTAGTTGGCTAGCCATTCACAGTCTTTGTTTAATCCTGATCTGATGGTGTCAAATTTGCAAATGAACTGAAGCTCAGCAGTTTCTCTTTGGAGTCTGGTCCTGAAGTTTTTTTGCTATAAGATGGCTACCTTTACATCTGCTATTGTGTGGCCAGGGAGGTTGAAGTGTTCTCCTACAGGTTTTTGTATATTGCCATTCCGGATATCTGACTTGTGTCCATTTATCCTTTTACGTAGTGACTGTCCAGTTTGGCCAATGTACAGAGGGGCATTGCTGGCACATGATGGCATATATAACATTGGTGGACGTGCAGGTGAATGAACCGGTGATGTTGTAGCTGATCTGGTTAGGTCCTGTGATGGTGTTGCTGGTGTAGATATGTGGGCAGAGTTGGCATCGAGGTTTGTTGCATGGGTTGGTTCCTGAGTTAGAGTTGTTATGGTGCGGTGCGTGGTTGCTGGTGAGAATATGCTTAAGGTTGGCGGGTTGTCTGTGGGCGAAGACTAGCCTGCCTCCCAAGGTCTGTGAAAGTGAGGGATCATTGTCCAGGATGGGTTGTGGATCACTGATGATGCGTTGGAGAGGTTTAAGCTGAGGACTGTAGGTGATGGCCAGTGGAGTTCTGTTGGTTTCTTTTTTGGGTCTGTCTCGTAGCAGGAGGCTTCTGGGTACATGTCTGGCTCTGTTGATTTGTTTCTTTATTTCCTTGTGTGGGTATTGTAGTTTTGAGAATGCTTGGTGAAGATCTTGTAGGTGTTGGTCTCCGTCTGAGGGGTTGGAGCAGATGCGGTTGTACCTCAGCGCTTGGCTGTAGACGATGAATCGTGTGGTGTGTCCGGGGTGGAAGTTGGAGGCATGAAGGTAGGCATAGCGGTCGGTGGGTTTTCGGTATAGGGTGGTGTTAACGTGGCCATCGCTTATTTGTACTGTGGTGTCTAGGAAGTGGACCTCCCGTGTAGATTGGTCCAGGCTGAGGTTGATGGCTGGGTGGAAGCTGTTGAAATCATGGTGGAATTCTTCCAGGGAAGGAGTACGGCAGAAAGGGATCTAGGGGTTATAGTTGACCACAAGCTAAATATGAGTCAACAGTGTGATGCTGTTGCAAAAAA
>NW_020695682.1:0-765 GCF_002925995.2 Terrapene triunguis | reverse complement strand
ATTAACGACTTAGATATTGGCATAGAAAGTACGCTTATTAAGTTTGCAGATGATACCAAACTGGGAGGGATTGCAACTGCTTTGGAGGACAGGGTCATAATTCAAAATGATCTGGACAAATTGGAGAAATGGTCTGAGGTAAACAGGATGAAGTTTAACAAAGACAAATGCAAAGTGCTCCACTTAGGAAGAAAAAATCAGTTTCACACATACAGAATGGGAAGAGACTGTCTAGGAAGGAGTACGGCAGAAAGGGATCTAGGGGTTATAGTGGACCACAAGCTAAATATGAGTCAACAGTGTGATGCTGTTGCAAAAAAAGCAAACGTGATTCTGGGATGTATTAACAGGTGTGTTGTGAGCAAGACACGAGAAGTCATTCTTCCGCTCTACTCTGCGCTGGTTAGGCCTCAATTGGAGTATTGTGTCCAGTTCTGGGCACCGCATTTCAAGAAAGATGTGGAGAAATTGGAGAGGGTCCAGAGAAGAGCAACAAGAATGATTAAAGGTCTTGAGAACATGACCTATGAAGGAAGGCTGAAAGAATTGGGTTTGTTTAGTTTGGAAAAGAGAAGACTGAGAGGGGACATGATAGCAGTTTTCAGGTATCTAAAAGGGTGTCATAAGGAGGAGGGAGAAAACTTGTTCACCTTAGCCTCTAAGGATAGAACAAGAAGCAATGGGCTTAAACTGCAGCAACAGAGGTTTAGGTTGGACATTAGGAAAAAGTTCCTAACTGTCAGGGTGGTTAAACACTGGAATAAA
>NW_020695681.1:0-1997 GCF_002925995.2 Terrapene triunguis | reverse complement strand
AGGTAGGCTCTGAAGAGTTAACATTAATTTTGACCCCTGAAGTAAACAGATCTGACCAACTAAACAAAGATCTGTTGAATAAGAAAGTAGCCATTTTACATAGGTACATTTTAGAGTACAACAACAAAAAAGAAGACAGAAGGGGGAGCATAAGGATCCTACACAGTGGTCTGATGGAAGCATGAGCATGTTTCATTATGCAGGGGTACATGACTAGAGGAGCAGAGTTTTGTGAGAAAATTGAAGAAACAGAAATCCAGCTCTACTGGTATTTCACCATGGCCATTTGCTGCAGCTGCTTTAGCATCAGGGCACCTATTGACACCATAGGGAGTGTCAAATAAAATGACTGCATAAATGAGATATAGAGAAGGCATTTTGACCCCTGAATACTGGATAAATACCTGTAAATAAAGCACTTGCATCTGAAGAATAGGTACAAGGGGTTGCACTTTGTATGTCAACTAGATTGAAAGTGGGCTTGGAAAGAGTTTAAAGCACACACACACACACAGTGTGTGTGTGCGCACACGCGTGTGTGCGCACGCACCTAGACAATCATAGAGATAGCACTGGTCTGTTACAGGTACCCCCAGATGGCCCTAAAATCTGAACCTGACATCCAATGGTGGGAACTTCTTACCCTATTATCACAATCCATAAGCCAGGACAATGGTTTAATAAACCCAACCCAGGCCTCAATAATACTCATATGAACTCTATGCATACAAAGCCACACAGAACCCCATTTCAGCTAGTAAGAAATCTCTCTATATAGTACTCATTGCATGATAGGGACCCAAGCCACTGAAACCAAACACAAAGCAAATGATTTCTCACAGCCAGAGGTCAAAACATTAAGGCACTCTTGGAGTCCTCTTCTTCAGATATACAGCTTTGAGCTAATTTCCTTCTAAGCAGCCTGTTTCCCTAGCACAATGCTATACAAGAAAATATATTCTCTACATTAATACCACTCCAAACAAACACCCCCAGCCTTTCCTTTTTATACTCCTTGAATGACCAATCATCTTCACCTGAGACCAGTCTCATTCTTGCCACCTGGCTGACTTGTTCCTGTTGCCCATATGTCATTATGTATCCCAGAGGCGTAGCGAGCACCCTCCGTACCCTCCGACCGGAGGGGACCCCGCAAGGAAGGGGGCCCCTAAAAGTGGCAAAATAAATACCACATTCCAGTTTCTGCATTGTAAGGGGCCCCGCCCAGACATATGTTCGGAGGGGGCCACGTTCTTTGTTGCTACGGCCCTGATGTATCCATATGTTGTCTCGTCTTATACTTACTGTGACAGATAAGGCAATTCCCTGCAATATCCTGGACAAGCCTTACTGAGTTAAGTTAAACCTCACTGATTTAAGTTTAAATATAAACTTGGGAAGTGTTATGAGCTTCAAAAGGACTCTCTTGAAACAACAGACCAGACAAGATTTAGGGCTAGTCTACCCTTTTTTCATACCTCTGAGCGAGAAAGTTGCAGTGCTGTAAATTGCCAGTGTAGACAAGTTTTTAGTTGAGTGCATCTCCTAGGAAGTACTTGGGAGGAAGGGGATGCAAAGCTGTACCTTTTGAGGAGAAACCCATTGTCTGGCTGAAACAACAAGGAGTCCTTTGTGGCACTCTCTGTATATCAAAGACCCCAATTGGATAAAGGAGTGACTCAGATTCATGGGGGTGCTTGTTCTGAGCCAAGGCCATTGTGAATTTGTAACCACAGGAAAATCTCTTGGTGGGGTTTGAAGGATTGACTCCTACCAGAGGCCTTGCTGGAGTTGGGGTGATCTCTGGTAAGTTTGTTAGCAGGTGGGTAGCTTCTTTTATTGTTTTTAATATATTTTCTCTGTAATGCTTTTAAATTGAGAATGTGTTTCCTTAGAAAGAGCTGTGTGGTAATTTAACTGAGCAATTATACTGTTTACCATCTCAGAGGAAAAAAAATAAAGCAGGCCTTACTTGTCTGACTTTGCTGGGGAACTGT
>NW_020695680.1:0-1254 GCF_002925995.2 Terrapene triunguis | reverse complement strand
CTGGCAGGAGTTCATTGCATGATCTGCTCCCAACGTTCCCCCTCGTCATCCCTGGGGCTGCAATGCCCACGGAGTCTCCTCCTTTTCGAGCACTGGGCTCAGTCAGTTTGGACAAGCAGCTCCCTCCTGCCATCCCAGGGCACACTCCCCCTCAGGCTAGAGAAGGAACAGAACCCAGGAGTCCGGACTTCTCCTGGGAAACCATTCCCCACGTCAAAATCCCGAGGTGGAGCAAGGCCAGGGCCCCCACCTTTCCCATTGATTTCCATGCTCGGCAGCTCACAGGGTCTGGCCCAGCTCAGAGACCCTCAGCCTGGGGAACAGTCTCCCACAAGGGAAGGGTTGGGAGCCCCATTGCTGGGACCTTTCCAAACACACTGGAGACAGCTCTGGAGAAGCCCGTCCCCGGTCTGAGAGCGAGGGGCTCCTGGGGGCGGTTTGCAAATCCAATCTCCTTTGGGAGAGATTCTCTCCCCCTCTTTCTGCCTCTCCCCACACAGACAGGGGACGCCACCGAGGAACCCTAATGCCACTCACTTGCTCTGGTGATGGAGCGATGGATAGAGGATGTTCAGTGTCGTCCCTCGCCCTCTTCCTCACTCCCCAAACCCAAGACAGGCTGGAGATGGTGGTGCTGACCTGAGGAGTTACCCTGCCCAGCCGGCAGGCAGGGTGATGACACTGGGTGATCGGCTGGCTGTGAAAACAAGAGTCTGTCTTATTGCCAAGGGACGGAGAAACTCAGCCAGTAGCAGGAGATGCAGAACGCTGCCCTAGTGCGGGGGTGACAGCGCCTCCCAGCTGCTCACATCCCGGCACTTTGCACACCTTCCTGGAGCCTCCCAACACCCCTGGGCTGTAGGGGCTGTGACCCCAACCCTACTGATGAGAAACAGGCCTGGGGCAGGGAAGCTACTGGTTCAGGGTCACACCAAGTGTCAGAGCCAGGGATGGGACCCAGCAGGCCTTATTTCCAGGCCCCTTCACTAACCCCTGCTGCACACTCCCTCCCACAGCTGGTAGTTACAACCAGGCCCTCATGTCCGGTCCCCCCCGCCTTTGAGAGGGAGTGTGCTCTGCTGGAGTGACTGGACCAGGGGACTGGGAGTCAGGACTCCTGGGTTCCATTGCTGGTTTTCCTATTGACTTGTGGGACTTTGGGCAAGTTGATCCCCCGTCTAGGCTCTGTCCCCAGCAGTCAAATGGGGATTTCATATTTTCCCACTATTGGAAAGTGCTGGGAGAATCCCCCAG
>NW_020695679.1:2075-7938 GCF_002925995.2 Terrapene triunguis | reverse complement strand
CCCCTTAATCGTCTCTTTACCAACCTGAAAAATCCCAGTCTTATTAATCTCTCCTCATATGGAAGCTGTTCCATACCCCTGATCATTTTTGTTGCCCTTGTTTGTACCTTTTCCAGTTCCAATATATCTTTTTTGAGATGGGGCGACCAGATCTGCATGCAGTATTCAAGGTGTGGGCGTATCATAACTTTATATACAGGCATTATGATATTTTCTGTCTTATTATCTATCCCTTTCCTAATGATTCCTAACATTCTGTTAGTTTTTTTGACTGCCACTGCACAGTGGGGGCAATGTGTGTTTCCCAACCCCCTTGTTATGGGGTAGAGGTGGAAGTGCCTTTAAATTGAGGGAGGGGGATCGCAATTCCCTACCCTGCTATCCACCCCTACGTCCAGGGAAGCAGAAGCCCACTAGTTGCACAGGAGTGCCCAGCAGGGAAAGAGTTAATTTTGACACTTGCTGGGAGACTGGGCACCTCCTCCCTCACTAGAGCACATCTCAATCTTCTGTAGGAAGGCAGGGGGATGACACTGTGGCTTTTCAGGTTTTTTACAGCTGCCTAGGGGATTTGGGCTCCCAACACCTGTTAAATTTGGGCACCCAGATCTCTTAGGCAGGTTTAAAAACCTCAGCACATGAAATGGAAATCACCATCAGTAGGATCTAGAGCTAATGGTGGAATTTGCCCTGCCTCTTAAATGGGTTGGGAAATTTCAACCCATTATGTGCAAACAGTCATCAGTAGGATTCAGAGTTAACCACCCTTCTGACTGACTTCTCTGTCTCCACGGTACCCCCAGAGCTTCTCCTTCCCTGGGATCTGCATGGAGACCCCACTCCTGCTGGTGGTGAACAGCAAGACGCAGGGATCCTGCACCCAGGCATCAGCTACTGTGGCATACACAGAGCGAGTGAGGCCGTTGTGGAGGGAATGTGCAAAGGTAACTCCTTGCCCTCTGCGGCTGCTTCTGGGGGGGTCGGACTTGTCCTGCTGTCTGCTGCCCCCCCGGTGGATCCCAGAGGCATAATAGCTTGGAGAGTCTTGTGGGGCCAGCAGGATACAGGGGATTTACAACTGGGTATTGGGGCAAAGGATGGGGACTGAGAACGGGGCGATCCCCTCTAGAGAGAGGGACTGAGATAGCTGGGGTGTGGGGCATAGATGGGGGAGCTCTGAACGGGGTGATTCCCCGTACAGAGAGGGACTGGGGCAGCCAGGTTGGAGGGTATAGATGGGGGAGCTCAGAATGGGATGCTCCCCCCTACAGAGGGGGACAGTGATCCCTCTTTTCCCATTCTCTCTCCACTCAGCATGGTCCCATCTCCCATGGCAATGAGCTGTACCCAGGCTCTGCCCCCTGGTACCCCAATAAACCATCTTAATGGGCTGATCTCAGGTGTGAAGAAATCTCACTGGGACTAGGAGACCCCAAACCAAGCCCATCAATGCCCCCCTCCATCCACACCTCTTCCCTGCCCTTTCTCCTTCTCCTCTCCCTTTCCACACTCCTCCTTTCTGTTTCCTTCCCCCTTGGCTGGAATCACTGGCCCCAACCTCCGTGGTTTAACTGGTTTATGACTTGGGGATATTTAAAGGCACCTAATGGGCGTTGTAGCTACCAAATCTCTGTGGGGTTTGGGAATCAGACTTCCTTAGTTGCCTTTCAGAATAGGTCTGGCCCGGTATCCGGCTCTCCATGTATACAGAGCGGCAGCATATTTATTTTGGAAGGTTTGATTTGTTTTATAATTTTATATGTTTAAAGGTTTTTTTTTCTTCTCTAATGAATAAAATCTGTTATCGATGCGGTTCTTGGTCAGTGAGTCATGTCTGTCCATTCCCCTACGCAACCATCTGCGTGTCTGTCTCCTTAACTACTGCTCCATGTCCATGATGTGTCATTTATTTTTCTCAGGAAGATAAATTGAGATGGTCACTGGTCAGCTCTGGCTCTGACCACCTGCTCAGCCGTCCTTGGCTACGACAGCTCGGTGTGTGGCTGAGCCGCTCGGCCTGCCTGCCCCAACAATGCAAGGAAAATTCCCCAGATCAAACAGATCCACAGTGAGGTTTAGGTGCCTAAGTCCAACATTTAGATCCTCCAAACCCCCCTCAGCTGCCGCCTCACCTGGTAGGTCCCTAAGTTATGGCCAGTGGGCATGTGCCAGCCACCTCAGTCCTGGCTCAGTCTAAGCCCTGGCAGGATTCACAAAGGAGGCATTCCCCGCCTAGCTCACCTGCAGGCCCCAACCCGGTGGGCGTGCTCAGAGCGTGCCCTAGAGCGCACCTCCTGGCTCGGGCGCCTCACAAACACAGGCAGCGGAGGAGGAGGGGACGCTCCTGCGTTCTCTAGAGCTCAATAGCTGAAGCGCTCACCCGGGATGGGGGAGACCCAGGTTCAGATCCTGACTCTGCCTGATGTGGACCAGAGACCTGGCTCCAGCTCGCCCATGCTAGGGCCCTGCCTGCTGGGTGATGGAGGGAGTGGGGGGGTCTGATCTGGGTCTTTCTCAGCCTCCTGTGGAAGCTGTTCCACTGGGTGTCAAATAATCACACAGCAGCGAGCTGGTGGGACTGACTCTATGGGCCAGTGGTCAGGGCACCCAGCCAGGAGGAGGAAAGTCAAGCTCAAGTTCCTGAGCCAACAACTGCTTCATACAAAGTGGAACAGGAGAGACTGAGAGCCAGCCCCTGTGCACAGCCCAATGCCAGTGGTCAGGGCACTCCCCTGCACCGTAGGGGAGCTGCGGACAAGTTTCTGCCCACATCATGCAGAGGGGGGCTTGAACTGGGGGTAGGGGGCTTGAATCGGGGGAGGCGCTCTGACCCCTGGGCTAATGGTTACCGGGGTGCGGGGAGGGGTCTGCCGACTCGTTTTCTGTGAGAAGGGCTGATCTGGCTGCGGCGCTGTCATGGAGTCGCCTATGCCCAATCTCCTGGGAGTTTTCCGTTACTGGGCTGGCCCCAAGAATCCACACAGCTCCATGGGGCCAGGCTTCCACGGCTCTGAACCTGGGCCTTGGGGCGCCAACGATCCCTGTCTCTCTCTGGGGCTCCTTGCAGTGAGTCCAGCTGAGCCAGACTCCTGGGGGAGGCTTGTTCCACCCCTGTGGGGCACAGTGTCCTCAGGCCGTATCTGCAGCAACACCAGGCAGCCTTTTCAAACCAAGGGGACCCTTCAGCAGTCCTCTGGCTACAGACTGGCAGTCTTCGATTTAGCAGAGACACCAAAGCTGAATGAACCCTGGAGATTCAGCTCCCGCTTCTGCCCGAGCCCCCCAGTCCTGACCCACAGCCCCCACCCCTGTCCTAGCACTGAGATCTGAACTCCGCTCTCTCAGGAGATGAGTTAACATTTACTTTTAATTGCCTGGCTCCAACTTTTCAAGCAGGAACTGGCAGCAAACTCAGCTCAGTTCTTTAATTGGCTCCCCCAGCGGCCCATGTCATCAATACCCAGAGCAAGAAGAGTTCAGACATCAACACAAGCTAATTCCACCAAGGGATTTGCACTCTGGTCTGTATGATTTATTAAATGGCTCTAACTCCCGTGAAAGATACTGGATGGAAACACCACAGCGATGGACAGCCTCTGTTAATGAATTGACACAGCACAGGCAGTGGGTGCATGGTCTACTGGTCAGAGAGTTGGACTGGGAGCCAGGACTCCTGGACTCCGGTTGGGTCTAGTGGTTTAGAGAGGGTGGAGAAAGAGTAGTCAACACTCCTGGTTTCTATCCCTAGCACTGGGAGAGGAGTGGGATTGAGTGGGTTACAGCAGGGGGGCTGGGAGTCTGGAGTCCTGGGTTAGGGTTTAAGACTAGAGGGGAACCAGCAGATCTCTAGTCTGACCTTCTGTAGATCAGAGGCCACCAACACCACCCAGCAACTGAAATTAGAGCAAAGTAGGACAGCCCTCAGGAGGCTAAACTATGATGTGCCACAGGCAGAGAACAGGAGGGACCGAGGGGCACCAGTGCCTGAGGCCCCCACAATTGCAGGGAAATGATTAAGTGAGATACACCCAGCTAATCCTGGCAAGTGACCCGCACCCACATGCTGCAGGGGAAGGCAAAACCCTCCCAAGGTCACTGCCAATCTGAGCTGGGGGGAAATTCCTTCCCCACCCCACACATGGCGATCAGTTAGACCCTGACCATGTGAGCAAGAACCAGCCAGCCCAGCACCCGAGAGAGAAAGCTCGGTGCCACTTCAGAGCGTTGACCTGCCCCCCAGCGTCCCAGCTCCAGCTGTTGATGCTGATCCCTGATTCTTCAGAGGAAGAAGAGAATAACAAAAAACAAACAACCACTTCCTCCCAAAAACCAGAACACATTTTGGGGGAGAGGAATCCTCCTGATCTTTGCAGGAGACCAGCTGAAACCCTGAATCATGAACTTTTAGAACATCAGAGATGAACCAGAAGGGACTGTCAGGGCTGCCCTGCTCCCCATCACAAGTAACCCCATCATACAATCCCACACATATATTTGTCCAGCTCTCCCTTAAAACTAATTAAGTTGTTTGCCCCCCACAACTCCTATTGGGAGGTTGTTCCAGAATCTCACCCCTCTGATGTGTTAGAGAACTTCTCATTTCTGTCTCTGGCAATGGGATGGGAGTGGGGGTCTAGGGGGTTAGATTATCATTGAATCATAGAACTGGAAGGGAGCTCAAGAGGTCATCTAGTCCAGTCCCCTGCACTCATGGCAGGACTAAGTATTCTCTAAACCACCCCTGACAGGTGTTTGTCCAACCTGCTCTTAAAAATCTCCAATGGTGGGGATTCCACAACATCCCTAGGCAATTTATTCCAGTGCTTAACCACTCTGACAGTTAAGAAGTTTTTCTAATGTCCAACCTAAACTGCCCTTGCTGCAATTTAAGCCCATTGCTTCTTGTCCTATCCTCAGAGGTTAAGAAGAACAATTTTTCTCCCTCCTCCTTGTAACAATCTTTTATGTACTTTAAAACTGTTATGTCCCCTCTCAGTCTTCTCTTCTCCAGACTAAAAAAAAAATTTTTTTTAAATCTTCCCTCATAGGTCATGTTTTCTAGACCTTTAATAATTTGTGTTGCTCTTTTCTGGACTTTCTCCAATTTGTCCACATCTTTCCTGAAATGTGGTGCCCAGAACTGGACACAATGCTCCAGTTGAGGCCTAATCAGCGCCGAGTAGAGTGGAAGAATTACTTCTCGTGTCTTGCTTACAACACTCCTGCTAATACATCCCAGAATGAGGTTTGCTTTTTTTGCAACAGTGTTACACTGTTGACTCATATTTAGCTTTTGATCCACTATGACCCCCAGATCCCTTTCCACAGTACTCCTTCCTTCTGCAGTCATTTCCCATTTTGTGTGTGTGCAACTGATTGTTCCTTCCTAAGTGGAGTACTTTGCATTTGTCTTCATAGAATTTCATCCTATGCAGAACATTTCTTCAGTTTGTCCAGATCATTTTGAATTATAATCCTATCCTCCAAAGCACTTGCAACCCCTCCCAGCTTGGTATCATCCACAAACTTTATAAGTGTACTCTCTATGCCATTATCTAAATCATTGATGAAGATATTGAACAGAACTGGACCCAGAACCAATCCCTGCAGGATCCCAGTCGTTATGCCCTTCCAGCATAACTGTGAACCACTGATAACTACTCTCTGGGAACGGTTTTCCAAACAGTTATGCACCCACCTTATAGTAGCTCCATCTAGGTTATATTTCCCTGGTTTGTTTATGAGAAGGTCATGCAAGACAGTATCAAAAGCCTTACTAAAGTCAAGATATACCACATCTACCACTTCCCCCCATGAACAAGGCTTGTTACCCTGTCAAAGAAAGCTATCAGGTTGGTTTGAC
>NW_020695679.1:540-1975 GCF_002925995.2 Terrapene triunguis | reverse complement strand
GATTGCTTAATTATTTGCTCCATTATCTTTCCGGGTACAGAAGTTAAGCTGACTGGTTTGTAATTCCCCAGGTTGTCCTTATTTCCCTTTTTATAGATGGCCACTATATTTGCCCTTTTCCAGTCTTCTGGAATATCTCCCATCTTCCATGACTTTTCAAAGATAATCGCTAATGGCTCAGATATCTCCTCAGTCAGCTCCTTGAGTATTCTAGGATGCATTTGCAGATTGTGGTGCTCGGACTCCTGAGTTCTGTCCCTGGCTGTGGAAGGGGAGTGTGATCTGTAACATACAAATATAATATCACCATGATTTTGGTCCCAGCTGCACAGGTGTCAATCTCTTGACATCACTGGGGTTGCTCCTGATTGCCAGCAGAGAAAAGGAGAGCAGAACTTTGCTCTCTGGATCTAAGTGTGATACCACATTTATGCAGGTAACAATCTTGAAATACAGCTACACAAAAAGGGCAGAGATGCAAGCCAGCCTCCCTGAACACACAATCGGTTTGCTCTCCTGTCCTTTGCATACACACACATTGAGCAGGGCTCATTTCCTCCAGCCAGGACACACACACACACACACACACACACACACACACCTCCCCCAGCTCCTGTTTGTGTTCTGATTGTATCATCAAACAGGTATTTTTATACTACGAGTGACTCCTAGAGGTCATGCAAAATGCTGCCTGTGTTCCCCCTGCAGGATTGGAGTCAGCAACCCCAGAGGAGAAAGGCTCCATACCCCTCTGCCTACTCCCGTGACCGGCCAGTCCCTGCAGACTGGGCCAGAGCAGAACCCCCTACCGCTCCCTCAGCAGTGTCCTCCTCAGAGCCTCCTTCATCTCCTTGTTTTTCAGGCTGTAGATCAGTGGATTGAGCAGCGGGGTCCCCACCGCATAGAAGAGCGTCACTACCTTCCCGCTGTCCCCTGAGGCTGCCGGGTTGACGTAGGTGACCATGACGGAGCCGTAAAACAGGCCCACGACAGCCAGGTGTGAGGTGCAGGTGGAGAAGGCTTTGTGTCGCTTGGCCCCTAAGGGCAGCCTCAGCACTGCCCTGACGACTAGCCCATAGGAGGCCAGGATGAAGAGGACGGTGGTGAAGATGATGAGGGAGCTCAGGGCATAGCAGGCCTGTTCAGTCCGGGGAGCTGGGGTGCAGGAGGCAGCCAGTAATGGGGCCGGGTCACACACAAAATGATCCAGGGTGTTGGAGCCACAGAAGGAGAGCTGGGAGATGAGGGCAACAGGCACTATGAACCACAGGAAGCCAGAGAGCCAGCAGGAGGCCACCAGGGCCCAGCAAAGTTTGGGGCACATGAGGACGGGGTAGTGCAGGGGGTGGCAGATGGCCAGGTACCTATCCAAGGCCATGGCCACGAGGAAGAAGCATTCGGTGGCTCCCATGGAGAAGGTGAAGTAAAACTGCAC
>NW_020695679.1:0-440 GCF_002925995.2 Terrapene triunguis | reverse complement strand
GCCAGGAGAAGTTCCCCAGCAGGATGTACATAGGCAGGCGTTGGAGGTGGGGGTCCTGCAGCACGGCCCACAAAATGCACAGGTTGCCTGCCAGTGTCCCGGTGTAGGCGGCGGAGAGAAGGGCACAGAGGAGAGTGCGGCTCAGCTGGCCCAGGGAGGGGAAACCCAGCAGGATGAAGTTGGACATCGGGATGGTGCCATTGGTAGGATTTATCAGGGGTCCCTGGAGCTGAAAGGAAACAATCAACAAGACACCAAGGTTCTACCCAGGGCTCTGGGAGGGGAGAGGGGTCTAGTGGTTACAGTAGTAGGGAATAGTACGTGCACGCACACACACATACACATACACGCAAGGCGGGTCTCATTCCTTCCAGTAGGGGGCAGTAACCTTTGTCTGTCTCTTTCACATACACACACAAAACAGGGCTCATTCCCTCCAA
>NW_020695678.1:0-4639 GCF_002925995.2 Terrapene triunguis | reverse complement strand
CAGCAGGGGGCGCTGTGGGGCAGGGAGCGGGGCAGGGGCAGCAGGGGGCGCTCTCCCCTGGCAGGCAGGGCTGGCCCCATGGGGCACTAGGGGGCGCTGTGGGGCAGGGAGCGGGGTGAGTGGAGCCCCCCTGTGGTCACTGGGGGCGTTGCAGTCTGGGGCTACCACGGGGACTGCAGGGTCTGCCTGGGGGCAGCCCGGTCCCCCACGGCCCCCCAGCCCGGGCCCCGCGGCAGGAGCTGGGGGGGGGATCAGAGGCGGAGCCGGGCCCGGGATGTTTAGAAAAGTTTCCAAAAATCGCCCCCAGCGAGAGGAGCTGGAATTTCCATGGAAACCCCCCCCCGGGGGGGTGAGTCACTGCCAGGGCCCCGCTGCCAAGTCACCCCCCCGCCCCCTCGCCGTGGGGCCTGGGGCAGCGGGAACGTGGGGCTGGCAACCCTGGGAGGAGACTGATATAAACTGGGCTAGCCCCCCCCACCCCAGCTCTGCCGGTGCCCCTCACTCCCGACCCGCAGCCCCTGCCAGCCCAGGCCCGGGCTCCCCCCTCTCCGCGGTGCCCTCGTGTGTTAGCCGTGAGCAGCCGATGACAAAGCCGCGGTGGCAACACCTGAATTACCCAGCGCCGGGGACAGGAATATCCCAGCCCTTCCTCCCACCAGGCCCTGACGGGAGCCCCAGGGACCCCCCTATGCTACCACCCCTCGTGGTTCCCCTCAGAACGGCCCTGCTGCGGCCGCCAGCCCCCACCCCAGAGAGCTCGGGCTCCCCCTACGCGGGGCTCTCCCAGCGCCTCCGCCCCTGGCTGGGGGAGATCAGTGCCCCGTCGCGCCAGGCGCTGCACAGACAGAGGCAGGTCCCACAGCACATCACTGACAAAGCAGGAGAGAACCCAGGAGTCCGGGCTCCCAGCCCCCTGCTCTAACCACCAGCCCCCCCTCCCCTCCCCGAGCTGGGAGAGAACCCAGGAGTCCTGGATCCCAGCCCCCCGGCTCTAACCACTACACCCCACGCCCCCCAAGCGGTTTGTGGGGGTGGTTGCAGTGGTGGCGTGTGGGCGGCTGGAGCCGAGACGCTGCGGTGGGACCAGGAGGCAGCAGCTGCCAGGCAGGGCCCAATTCGGGCAGGAACCTGAGCTCAGGGGCAGGGTCCCGACTCGCCGGAGCGCAGGGATGGAGTGAGCTGGGGAGGGACCAGCCCCCCCCGTCCCTCCTGTGCCAACCCTGCCCCCCAGCTCCTGCCACGCGCTGCCCGCAGCGCCAGTGCTGAGCCCCGTCAAACTCGTCGCAGGCAGGAGCCCCCAGGGCCAGCGGGATCAGCACGTGGCGTCCCCCTCCCAAGCCCCCTGCAGCTGGGTCTGGGCGTGGGGACCCCTGGAGAGCTGCCCGGGGCTCCCTGCTGAGCGCTGACCCCAGGGCTCCTAGCAACCGGGCGCCCCACGAACACGGGCCTTGGGCTGGGCCAACGCGGCCCCCGGGGCGGGATCCACCCCAGCGAACAGCCAGGGCAGGGGCCTTGCGTTTCCCACCGGGGATGGGGACGGTGCCTGGCCCCTCTGGGGGCGCCGGCCCTGGTCCGGGCCCAGGGTGGGCACTGGGACACGGGGCCTGGCCCCTCTGGGGGCACTGGCCCCAGGGCGTAAGGGTCCCAGCCATTCCCCGGGGCTCAGCCCTAGAAACCCGTCCACAGCCTCGGCGGAGGGGGCCCAGGGGCCGAGCGACCCCGGCGATCTGCCACGTGCCCTGGTGCACCCCCCCCCCCACAGCCTCTGCTTTGACCCTGGGGTCACCCCCTGGAGCCAAGGGGGTCAGAGCCAGCCCCAGGCACCCAAAACAGGAGGCCAGAGATGTGTGTGTGTGTGTGTGTGGGGAGGGCTGACACACATGAGGCGGGGGGAGATCACCCCCACGTCCCCCAGCGTCTGGCTGGCGCTCACTCCAAGCTGACGGAGGCGGCAGAACTGATCCCCCCCCGCCCCCCGCCCCAGAGTGTGCCCGTGGGGACGGGCGGTGAGAATCGCCCACCGCGGGGTCGCTAGTGCCGGCAAGCCCAGCTCGCTCCTTCCACAGGCAGCGCCCCAGGGGACCCCACCTCTCCCCGCTGCCAGCGCCGGGTCTGATCTAGTGGCGGTGAGTTCCACGGGACAGCTGGGCATTCTCAGTCAGGCCCCTGGGGCTCTCCTCACACAGGGGTCACCCCGGCTAGGGGGCAGAGCAGGGGCGTGGCCGGAGCACTTAGCACTGGGGTTATTCTCTGCCCCCCAGGGCCCATAGGGGGCGGATCTCAGGTGGCTGGGGTGCCAGGACTGAGAGCAGCCCTGAGGCTGCTGTAACTGACACCAGGGGCCAGGCCTGTGACCCTGGCCCCACACAAGGAAGTCCGGGCAGGGACCGAGCTGGGCCTGCCCCAGGGGAACTGGCTTCACTTCCCGAAGAGGAACCTGGCTGGGGCCAGGTATTTCCCGCCCCTCTCGGCGACGGCCCCGGGCAGTCAGCTGAGAGGCAGCACCCCCACCTGCAGGCGGAATTTCCCACGGGGAAGCTGGGACGGGATCGAAAACCCCGAAAGGAAGCGAAACCGGTGAGGGAAAGTGAGTCACCTGCAGGGATCAGGAGCCTCGGCTCTCCCCGCCGGCCAGCGACACGGCGCCTGATGGCAAATCCCCTGGCGGAAGGTCCCTGCGCTGGCCCCGGCCCCCCTCCCCCGAGAACAGCGGGGGCCGGACTCAAGCAGGGAGCGGGGCTGGCAGGGCGCTAAGGCTCTGAGCTTCCTGAGCACCCAACAGACACTGACTAACTCCGGGGGGACGGTAAACTGAGGCACGGAGAGTCAAAGTAACATCACAGAGGAAGGAGCTGGGAGCACACCCCAGTTCCAGCAAACCCAACAGTGATGCTTAGGCAGTGCTCCCCTGGCACAGCCAGGAACAGAACCGCCCCCCGGCTCTAACCACCAGACCCCACTCCCCTCCCAGAGCCGGGAGAGAACCCAGGAGTCCTGGCTCCCAGACCCCCTCCCGCTCTAACCACTAGACCAGGGGTCAGCAACCTTTCAGAAGTGGTGTGCCGAGTCTTCATTTATTCACGCTAATTTAAGGTTTCGCGTGCCAGTAATACATTTTAACGTTTTTAGAAGATCTCTTTCTATAAGTCTTTAATATAGCACTAAACTATTGTATGTAAAGTAAATAAGGTTTTTAAAATGTTTAAGAATACTAAACACTTCATTTAAATTAAATTAAAATGCAGAGCCCCCCGGACCGGTGGCCAGGACCCTGGCAGTGTGAGTGCCACTGAAAATCAGCTCGCATGCCGCCTTTGGCACACGTGTCATAGATTGCCTACCCCTGCACTAGACCCTCCTCCCCTCCCAGAGCCGGGAGAGAACCCAGGAGTCCTGGCTCCCAGCCCCCCCTGCTCTAACCACCAGCCCCCACTTCCCCCCCAGAGCCGGGAGAGAACCCAGGCGTCTGGGCTCCAGCCCTTCGGGGATCGGTGCTTCACCAGCCCTGACTTTGCTCTGCGCACTTGGCAGAATTATCCTGTGCGCTCACCCAGTGCTTTGGCCTGTGCTGCCCCCTGCTGGCACCCAGCAGTGCATGCAACCGGGAGAGAACCCAGGAGTCCTGGCTCCAGCCCCCCCGGCTCTAACCACTAGCCCCCCCTCCCCCCCCCGCGCTGGGGAGAGAACCCAGGAGTCCTGGCTCCCGGCCCCCCGCTCTAACCACTAGCCCCCACTCCCCTCCCAGAGCCAGGGATAGAACCCAGGAGTCCTGGCTCCTGCACTCCCTGTTGCCCCAGCTCAAGCCGCAGGCACCGGCCCCTGGATTTTCAGGCTGAAAGGACCAAACTGCTGCTGTTGCAAAAGCCGTTACTGAAGAGCTTTAATTGTGACAGTGTCCGTCTCCCCCCTTCCTCCCCCGTCCCCGGCCTGCCCCCGCCCCACAGGCTCCCACGCCAGGCCAGCTCCAGCAGGGGGGGCCGTTCCCCTGAGCGGCTGCTTCCCGGTGCAGCCCTGGGCCTCGCCACCCCTCTGGAACGCTTCCCGCCCTGGGGGCCCGGAGGCTCAGAGCCCAGGCCAGAGATCCAGCGGGGGCCGGGGGCAGAGTCTGGGCAGCCCCTCCCACTCCCCAGCTGCTCCCGGCGCCTCTCCTGGCTCTGGGCTGCCCCTGGGAGGCAGGGACGTGGGGCTCACACAGCCCATGGGGGGCGAGGGGGGTGCCTCAGCCCTGGGGAGAAGGGGGCAGGGATCCCGGTCTGGACTGGATCACAGGCCAGGAGCGACCTGGGGAGAGCGTACGGGGGGAAGGCCCTTGCGGGGACACACCCCGAGCCCATGAGGGGAAGGATCCCAGGTCACAGACTAGGAGTCTGGGTTACTGCACAGGAGTTGGGTCCTGCCCCCAATCAGGGTGCCAGGCTGGGGAAGTTGGGGGGGGCAGGGGACCCCCTACTCCGCCTCCATCTCCTCCGCCTCCTCGGACTCCTCGCCGTCAAAGTAACGCTCCTCCTCGTCCCGCGACACAATGTCCAGGTTGTCGAACTCCGGGTTCTCGTCCACCTCGCTGAGAGAAAACGAGCCCAGAGCTGTGACCTCAGGGACAGAACCCAGGTGTCCTGGCTCCCAGCCCCCCTGCTCTGAC
>NW_020695677.1:0-2796 GCF_002925995.2 Terrapene triunguis | reverse complement strand
TAAACACATGTTTCTTTACAACAATTGTAACCACAACTTTCCTTAATCAGCAATTTACAAAGGGGGGAGGAAGAAGCCATGACCCTGAACACATTTATGCAGCTGGGAAAAAGAAGGGAGAGGAGAGATACCACTACTTCACACAAAAGATATTCTCTATACAACTACATTTCTTATGCAGCTGCAACACTTATCTATCCTTAACAAGCAAAAAAGGTGGGCAAGAGTGGCAAACTTTATCTATCACTTGGTATGGAACCAGGCAGTAAGCACTGGTTTGATTATTTAGAACAATAAGTTTTAAAGACTCATTTGTGCACCAAAGTTTGGATAACAAAGAGCTTCCAGCCCACACCCATTGTAGGGACCATGCTTGATACAGGTCCCCAGAAGGGAGGAACTAAAGGGAGCTGAAAGGTTAGGAAATAAGGCAGACAAAGATCTCTTCCCTCAGGAATTTTTAGTTGAGCTTTAGGGCTCACAAGCTGTATGATGCACAGCCTTACCTGCCTGCCTCACAACTCTGCTCGCAAGCCTCAGGTATTTCTGTGTGGCTTCCTGGCTTCTCTCTCTGCTGCTGAGTGGCCTGTGGCCCCAGAGCTGGGTCCTCACTGCACTCACTGTAAGCTCCTTCTCAGCCCCAGAGCAGAGTGATCCCAGTTGGGGGGGAAGGAGGCAGAGCTGATCCAGCGAGTGATGGAGGAAGGGAAACAGAAAAGTTTTTCCAGTGTGTAAAGTAATGCACATTGGAAAAAATAACGCAAAATATATATAGAATATGGTGGGAAACAGAGAAACTTTTCCAATGTGTAAAGTAATGCACATTGGAAAAAATAACCCCGACTATACATACAATATGATGGGGACTAATTTAGCTACAACTAATCAGGAAAGAGATCTTGGAGTCATCGTGGATAGTTCTCTGAAGACATCCACGCAGTGTGCAGCGGCAGTCAAAAAAGCAAACAGGATGTTAGGAATCATTAAAAAAGGGATAGAGAATACGATGGAGACTATCTTATTGCCCTTAAATAAATCCATGGTATGCCCACATCTTGAATACTGTGGACTTCTCATCTGAAAAAAAGATATACTGGCATTAGAAAAGGTTCCGAGAATTATAGATAAGAGGTATATAAAATCATGAGTGTTGTGGAGAAACTGAATAAGGAAAAGTGATTTACTTGTTCCCATAATATAAGAACTAGGGGCCACCAAATGAAATTAATGGGCAGCAGGTTTAAAACAAATAAAAGCAAGGTCTTCTTCACACATCACACAGTCAACCTGTGGAATGCCTTGCCTGAGGAGGTTGTGAAGGCTAACAGTATTTAAAAGAGAACTAGATAAATTCCTGGAGGTTAAGTCCATTAATGGCTGTTAGCCAGAATGGGTAAGGAATGGTGTCCCTAGCCTCTGGTTGTACGAGGGTGGAGATGGATGGCAGGAGAGAGATCACTTGATCATTACCTGTTAGCTTCATTTCCTCTGGGACACCTGGCATTGGCCACTGTGGGTAGACAGGATACTGGGCTGGATGGACCTTTCGTCTGACCCAGTATGGTGGTTCTTATGTTCTTAAGTGAGCAGAACTTCGGGGGAATAGGTGGGGCAGGGGGCAGAGCCTTGAGGGAATAGTAAGAGAGGGTGCAGGAGCTTCAGGGGTCCAGTTACAAAAAATTAAAAGGTGGAAACCCTATGTGTTAATGAGCTGTACCCAGACTGATTCCAAAGCTGACAATGCATAGTAAGATCTGGAAAGGGTTTAATGTCTGTCTGACTGCCCAGTAAGTGATTCAGGGAAGAAGGCACAGCATCATGTCACAAGATAGCTGTTCACAGGCTCGGTCATAGAGTTAGAGGATCAAGATAAGACTTTAGGTACCTTTATGAGTAAAGAGCCGGAGCAGCCTGCCCCGGATCTGTTTGGTCCTCACCCCATAGATGAGGGGATTTAGCATGGAAGGCATCAAGTAGTACACATTGGCAATGAGAACATGGAAATGCAGGGGCACACTCTGGTGAAACCGGTAAGTAAGAGAGAAGAAGAGACCTGGGATGTAAAAGACTAAGATGGCGCAAAGGTGGGAGATGCAGGTTCCAAAAGTCTTGAGACGGGCATCCTTTGTGGGGAGGCAGAAGATGGCCCTGAGGATCTGGGCATAGGACACGACAATAAAAATGACATCCAGACCCATCACACAGAATAGCAGAAAGAGGCCATAGTAACTACTGACACGGGTGTCGGCACAAGCCAGCTTCACCACGGCCATGTGGGCGCAGTATGGCTGGGGGATCGCGTTGGTCCTGCAATATGGCCATTGTCTTACCAGGAAGGGCAAGGGCAATGCAAGCAAGCTGCCACGCAGCACTACAGCCAGGCCTATCTTAGCCACCACGGGGTTTGTCAGTGTAGTTGCATGTCTCAGGGGATCACAGATAGCCACATAGCGATCCAAAGCCATAGCCACAAAGATCCCTGATTCAATCACTGAGAAGGAGTGAAAGACATACAGCTGGGTGAGGCAAGCACTGAAATTGATCTCCCTAGAATTGAACCAGAAAATTGCCAGCATTTTGGGCAGGATGGATGTAGACACAACCAGGTCAGTGATGGCCAGCATGAAGAGGAAATAGTACATGGGCCTATGGAGGTTCGGCTCCATCTTTACGATGAACAGGATGGTGAAGTTCCCCAGGATGGCTATTGCATACATGGTGCAGAAGGGGATGGAGATCCAGACATGGGCTGCCTCCAGGCCAGGAATGCCCATCAGGATGAAGGTGGATGGGTTG
>NW_020695676.1:5374-6620 GCF_002925995.2 Terrapene triunguis | reverse complement strand
CTCCCCTGAAGCTCCCATTGGCTGCGGTTCCCCGTTCTTGGCCAATGGGAGCTGGGGGGGGGGGCGGTGCCTGCAGGTGAGGGCAGCACACAGAGCCCTCTGCACCCCCCCCCCCCCCGTCTTCCCTCAGGGGCTGCAGGGATGTGGTGCCAGATGGTATAGTGCAGTGTTACACCATGATTGGCAATATTTTTAATGCCCCTCCTCCCCCAAGTGGTAATAACTAACCAACATGCTTTGGGGCATAGGCAGTCCAGGTACTGTTGTCTCTAGTGGCTGTAACTGTGAATTCCCTTTTGTGAATTGCATTAGGCTGTTTGCCAAGTAATGCCTTGCAGCAATGAATTTAGCATGTTAATTATATAGTGCATAATTTCTTTTCCGTTCCCTCCCTGTTTTACTTATACTGTGAGCATCTAGATAAGCCCAGAGAAAGTGATATCCAGAAAAATACTTAAGTGTGAGAGGCAAACTTAGGCCATGTCTACACTGACAGAGTTTTTTCTCTGAAAGTTTGGTTGACGATCAAAAACGTGCTAAAAGAAAATCGTTGTTGCATGTTCACACTGTCTTCCTCTGTCAGCAGAGTGCATCCACACTTGGGGCAATAGCATCGACAGTGAGAGTAATGCACTATGGGTAGCTATCCCACAGTTCAGCTTTCTGCCTTTTGCCGCTAGGTCTTATGGGAAGGCGGAGTGGATCGCAGCACATCATGAGTCTGGGCTCAGTGTCCCATAATGCATTGCTTTCCATCCCAGCATTCCATGTGCTTCTGTCTTTGGCTCAAGGCATTTTTTAGTGTCCCTTGTTTTCTACTCGCCACGCCATCTGTCTTAAAGGATGGATCCCGCAATGCTATCAAATGCTCTTCTAGCTATCAGTAGCACATTGTGAATGGCAGTGTAGTTAATCGTTAAGTTCCGATCTCAGCAGGATTCACAGTTGCCTGACCTGCTGTGTGTCATGGATAGAAGCAATACCAGATAACTTTTAGCATTCATGGAACCGCTGAACACGGTGGACTGTCGCTTTTGGGCACGGGAACCAGGGCCGGCTTCAGGCACCGGCTTGCCAAGCAGGTGCTTGGGGCGGCCACTCTGGAGAGGGGCGGCAAGTCCAGCTATTCGGCGGCAATTCGGCGGACGGTCCCTCACTCCAGCTCAGCGCGAAGGACCTCCCGCCGAATTGCCGCCGCAGATCGCGGCCTTTTTTTTTTTTTTTTTTTTTTTTTTTTTTTTTTTTT
>NW_020695676.1:0-5274 GCF_002925995.2 Terrapene triunguis | reverse complement strand
ATTGCATCGTTATGCAGGTCTGGGATGATGAGCAGTATCTGCGGAACTTTTGGATGAGGAAAGCCACCTTCTTGGAACTGTGTGCTGAGCTCGCCCCAGCCCTGCGGCGCAGGGACACCCCCCAAATGAGAGACGCTCTCTCAGTGCATAAACGAATGGTGATGGCAGTGTGGAAGTTAGCGACTCCAGACTGCTACCAGTTGGTCGCAAATCAATTTGGAGTTGGGAAGTCAACCTTTGGGGCTTCGGTAACACAAGTGTGCAAGGCCATTAATCGCATCCTGCTACGAAGGACCATGACTATTGGCACGTGAAATAGCAGAAATGGGTTTCCCTAACTGTGGAGGAGCGATAGATGACACACACATTCCAATTTTGGACAACCTTGCAACAGTTTACATCAATAGTAAGGGGTACTTCTCCATGGTGTTGTAGGTGCTTGTGGATCACCACAGGCGTTTCACTGACGTCAATACGGGGTGGTCTGGAAAGGTGCATGAAGCACATATCTTTGGGAACACCGGCCTGTACAGAAAGTTGCAAGCGGGGGCTTTCTTTCCAGACCAGAAGATTACAGTAGGAGATGTTGAAATGCCCACAGTGATTCTGGGAGACCTGGCATACCCCTTAATGCCATGGCTCATGAAGCCTTACACGGGAAACCTAAATAGCAATAAGGAGCAATTCAACAATAGGTTCAGTAGCTGCAGGATGACCGGGGAATGTGTGTTTGGCAGATTAAAGGCGCGCTGGTGATGCCTTTATGGCAAGTTAGACCTCAATGAGGATATTTCCATGATCGTAGCTGCGTGTTGCACGTTGCACAATATTTGTGAAGGTAAGGGGGAAAAGTTTGCTCGGGGTGGACTGCTGAGGGAGAATGCCTGACTCCTGCTTTTGAGCAGCCAGATACCAGGGCTATTAGAGGGGCTCACAACAGGAGGAAATTCGAATCAGAGAGGCTTTGAGGCAACACTTTGAAGATGAGAATCAGTAATGTATGTTGCTATGCTCTGGACTACAATGCTTAATGAAATAGAGTTTTGCAAGGAAGCACTTGTGATTTTTTGTGGCGTACGATTCAATGTAAGCTAATGATTTAACTGCTTGTTTATTTGTTGCTGCCATGTGTTACCACAATTTGCAGGAAACAGAGTTCTTCTTCAAAAAACTTTTGCTTTTATTGCAGAAAAAAATACAGCACCACCCACAATTGCTGGGGCGAGAGGAGGTATCAGAGGAGGGCCGACTTTCAGAGCTGTGCATAAGTCCAACTACCATTAGAAAAGGTGTCAGTGGGGGTGGAGTGAGCGGGAAAGCAAGAAGTCCCAGACAGCGGAAAGGAATTCACGGGTGGAGTTTGGGGAAGGCATGGGAAAGAGTTCTGAATATGCTGACGGGGAGGGCAGGCAAGCATCTGCTCAGTTTAGCGCGTTATGAAGGACTGTAGCATCTTGGTTTGCTTCTCCATAACTTTTATCATCCTCTCCATTGCATCCATATTGTAAGCCTCCTATTCTTTTCTGTCCTGCCTTTCGATTTCCCTCCACTGCCTGTGTTCTCTGTTTTCTGCATCTGAGCATTGAATGACCTCCTGGAACGTCTCTTCTTTGCTCCATCTTGGGCCCTTTCTTATCTGGCGGAGGTGCTCTGCCCGTGTGTAGAGGGTGCCTTGGAAGGCCACATCTGCAGAAGCACAAAGAACAATACACAGAAGCATGATTAAGTAAACACACAGCATTGAAACAGTACAGTAAAATACACCTCTATTAACACACACATCACTTTCTCACTGACCCTTGATGAGCACACATGCTGGCGAACACCCCAAGCATGGTGAGTTTACCCCAGGGCGAGGGGCATTCTACATTAGGAGAAAATCAATATGAAAGGGTCACAGTGCAGTCGACTACGGACAGTATTCTAAATTTCGCACCCTTTTCCACAGACGGGGGGTCATTGTAGCAGATATCTCACTCCTGAGAGGAAGCAAGGGTACATCTACTACACGCTTGCGGCTTCTGTCCCGGTCCCTATGCCGCTCGCTTGTGTGCTGCTTTGGTCCCTGCGCAAGCGATTGCAGAATGATGCAGGAAAGTTTCCTTCAATGGGGAAAGGAACAAAGCAGCTCTGCCAAGGAACCTTTGGCAGAGGATTGGCGAGTATGTCCAGGAAAGTTTCCTAGAGATCTCTCTGGAGGATTCCCGTGAAATCTTGGTGTGCATCAACACCCTGTTCTGCCATGCTGCTTAGCTGCACAGGAAAAATGTCCAGCACATAGAAACACAGCCAGCCCTGTACATTTCTATGCCCTCAACCCACCTCCACACTTCACAAAGCAAAACCACTTACCAGGGTCTCCTCTCATCCATGGGGCTATTGGTGGTGGAGGTGGGGTCACCACTGAAGATAGCATCCAACTCCTTATAAAAATGGCAGGTCTGGGGCGCAGCACCAGAGCAGGGGTTTGCCTCCCTTGCCTTCTGGTATGTGTGCCTCAGCTCCTTGATCTTTGCTCTACTCTGCAGCATGTCCCAATCATAGCTCTTTTTGCCCAAGCTTCATGAAATCTGCCCGTAGGTATTGAAATTCCTATGGCTGGAGCGCAGTTGGGACTGCACAGCCTCCTCTCTTCAAATACTGAGCAGATCCAGCAGCTCCGCATTGGTCCAAGTGGGAGAGCATTTGCTGTATGGAACAAGATCAGCTGGGAAGATGCGATGTGAGCTCTCCATGCTGAGCAAACAGGAAGTTGAATTTCAAAAATTCCCGGGGCTTTAAAGGAGGAAGGGCGAACAGTTGCTTACCTGGCTGTAGGGCAGCAGAGTTGGAACTGCTGACCAGGGTGGTCAGGATGGGCATTGTGGGACACCTTCTGGAGGCCAATTACAGCAATAAAATAAAGTGTGGTGTCTATACAGGCATTTTGGTGATACAACTTTTGTGTAAAAAGCCCTATGACTCTTGTCGAGGTGGTTATATTTTGTCACCGAAAGTGGCATTGCAGTGTGTAAACCTCTACTGTTTCATTGCCAAAAGCTGCCTTTTCCGACGAAACTCTGCATTGTAGACAAGGCCTTAGTATTGTGTTTGATCAGGAATTGCTTTAAGTACAGTGTAATGTTACTAATTCACATTTAGTAAAATAAATCTGAATGGCACAGTCACAATAGTGCTAGTAATTTTTCCCTCATTTGTATCAAGAGGGAAAACATTGTTCTGTAATACATGGCTAAACTTTGACCTTTTTCCATTTGCGCTGTGAAGACTTATTGAGCTTGACAGCGTATTACAAATTCTAAAGCTTATAAAGATTCAAATCCATAAGATATTATGCATGCATGCATTTATATTCTTCCTTAGTTCCAGGTTTAAACTCAACCAAAACTTAACTCTTGAGTATCAGCTACAGTATTAAAATGCCCTAAACTATCACTTCTTTAGTTTGAATGAAGGTCACATGTAAAACTTCATTCACACATTCATCGTGTGCTGCAGATGATAACATCTTTTAATTGTCTGCTTTAGTTTTACTTTAAATACTAAACATCATGCAGTATGAGCAATCCTGCATTGGCAGAGAGAGAGCTTAACAGTGCATGTTTCCATTTCCTCTGATTCCAATGTAACTCATTTGTATGGCTACTTGTTTTCTTCATTCAGAACTCAACCATCTAAAATCCTGCTAGAGCTGTAAGATTTATTTGATAAGTGGGTCTTATACTTAATAAAGATAAATTTCTATCAACATAAAAAGAAGAGAAAAGCTTCAAATTTGGTGGACTTAAATAAGAGTAAAAACAAGAATGTTGTCAGCTACACATTGTTTCCTTAGGCTAGTGGGCTTTATGGTGATGTACAGGTTTTTTTGAGTTAATGTGCATTCTATCTATCTAAAAAGTAGATCAATTTTCTAGATTAGTGAAAATTTTTGAAATGGACTTGGTTTCTTTCTGGGTAAATCAAGTTTTCTACAGAATCTGTATCTGTTCTTAACACTTGGAAATCCACATATTCTTTACAATTAAGTGAGATGTTTTTATTTTGATTCTTGGAATTTATGTGCTTGTTTCTTCCTTGCTTGTCAAGATAATACTGTATCCTCTAGTCTAAAGGTTATTAAATTTATCCTTTGCAGAGCTCTCAATTACAGAATGTATGTAAGAAAACCAATAGTTATGTTTACTTTACAAATATTTTATTCTCTTTTCCTTTTCCTGTAGGCAATCAGAAACTCGAGAGTGTTGTGCTTAGTAAAATGAACTTTGAATCTTTTCTGAGAGATCTACTTCTGGTTCGTCAGTACAGAGTTGAAATTTACAAGAACAAAGCAGGAAGTAAATCTACCAAAGAGAATGACTGGTATTTGGCATACAAGGTACAATTTTCTATCTCCATATATGATCAAAGTGGAAAAAATGCAGATGTTTACTATACTTCTATTCGTCCAATTTCAAACTTTCTTACAGGCTTTCAGTGCCTCCAATTGGCCATATTATTTTTGGGGGGGTGTCAACCACCTTTTTGTATGTCCCAGCATTTCCCCACTACTCCAGGGTGGGTGGATCCTGCACTGCAGGTGTACCATATGATGCTCTAAGGGGAGCTTCAGGACAACTGACTCACTGTATGGCTAGAGGTTTAAATTCATAATTTTTTTCTGCAAGTATAGTCTTAATAGTTTGAAAAGTTAGAACCCTGTCTATTTTATGTACTGCGAGCATGGTGTATTTCATTTGTCCCTTTGTGCCTTTAATAAAAAAAAGCATGTATGTACAAACATATTATATTATTATGTTTTACAGCATCAAAAAATCACTACACTACATCTTCCAAAATGTTTATATCCTCACACTCCAAAGACAACATTGTATTAATCATATTTAGGCTTTCTTTGCAACCATTAGGACAGGAAATTTATTTTAATCAAAAGCTAAAACTGTGTAGAATCTGAATGTCCTGTGGTCCACAAATACAAGTTGGGTGTTTTTGACACTTATGGATTAGAGTAACATAATTTCAGACTAGAAAGGTAGTTCAAATTAACCTCTTAGTTTGAATGCAGTGTTGTAGTTGTGTTGGTCCCAAAATAGTAGAGAGACAAGGTGGGTAAGGTAATGTCTTTTATTGGACCAACTTCTGTTGGTGAGATGCAAGGCTTTGAGCTTACACAGAGCCTGAAGAAGACCTGAGACCTGAAGAAGAACTCTGTGTATATTCTGTTAGTGAGAGCCACAAGCTTTTGAAGTTTATCTAATAAAAGATATTACCTCA
>NW_020695675.1:0-5986 GCF_002925995.2 Terrapene triunguis | reverse complement strand
TTGGTATTTTACTTCATGCTCTAGCTCTTGGATTCAAGTTATTACGAGACTCTCAGTTCTCATTTTAAAAAAAACAAACAATAAATTCTAGCTCTTGTGGTTTTGGTGAAAGGCTTGAAAACATGACCCCAACTGTCTCAAAAAAAAAAAAATAAGGCAAAGAGAGAGCCCAGAATTGATTATTTTAGAATCTCATGACTTTTAAGTCAATCTTATGTTTGTTTTGTTTATTTATTTTAAGGAGGGATGGATGTCATGATTTTTGAATGTTTGGGGTTTGTACTGATTTGTTCTCTTTGCAATGATTTGTACCTCTTCATAAACACACTTCAGCCTCTGACAAACTAAGAAATTGTTTGCTTGGATTCTTCCTTGGATTTTTTGATAACAAATTTTGATATTTGATTTGTGGAGTGATGGGGGAAGTTTTTTGTTTTTGTTTTGTTTGTTCCCTCACCATAGGCGTGCACAGCCTATTTCATTAGGGTGTGCACCCAGGGAGCCCTGCCCCGCCCTGCCCTGCCCTAGTCCCGCCCCCATCCACTCCCTCCTACTTCCTGCCCCCTGACTTCCCCCCTCAGAACCCCCAACCCCCCCTGCTCCTTGTCCCCCCCGACTACCCCCTCATGGGACCCCTGCCCCTAACTGCCCCCCAGGACTCCACCCCCTACCTAAGCCTCCCTGCTCCTTGTCCCCTGACTTGCCCCCCTAGGACCCTACCCCCTACCTGTCCCCTGACTGCCCTGACCCTTATCCACTCCCCCGCCTCCAGACAGACCCCTGGGACTCCCACACCTATTCAACTGCTCCACGCCCCCTGACAGGACCCCCAGAACTCCCAACCCATACAACCCCCCCGCTCCCTGCCTCCCCAACCCCTCTCCACACCCCTGCCTCCTGACTGCCCCTCCCAGAACTCCTGACGTATCCAACCCCTCCCAGCTCCTTGTCCCCTGACCACCCCCTCCAGAGACACCCCCCCCCCAGGACCCTCCCTGTCCCCTGACTGCCCTGACCCCTATCCACCCCCCGCCCCCTGAGAGACCCCGGGACTCCCATGCCCATCCAATCCCCCCTGCTCCCTGACTGCCCCCTCCAGAGACCCCCCGCCCCTAACCACCACCACCCCCTGGGATCCCACCCCCTATCCAACCCACCCTGTTCCCTGACTGCCCCCACCCCTTATCCAACCCCCCTGGCCCCAGACCCCTTACCATGAGATGAGGCTGCTAGCCTCCCCACGGAGCCAAACACTGCCCCGCGGGAGCGTGCAGAGCCCTGGCCCCCAGAGCGCTGCGCGCGTGGCAGCATGGCTCCAGGGGAGGGAGGAAGGCGGGGGAGGGGCTGGTGGCTTGCTGCGCTCAGCCGGGCGCTCCGGCCCGGGACCGCGGACCCCGCGGCTTGCCGCACTGGGGAGTGGAGCCATTTGCCCACCCCTGCATTAGGGTGTGCCTGGGCACACCCGGCACACCCTGTGCGCACGCCTGTGTCCCTCACTGAATGACCAAACCTCTATAAGCTGCTTCTGTTGTGACCTAAATGTAGCTTAGCTAAGAAACAAGTTTAATTTAGTGATTACATAAATCTCAGCTGCAAGCCCAAAACTTGCTCTTTTGTGAACAGTCGTACAAACAAAACTTTGCTCAGATAATTGTTCTTGAGGAAAAGAGTCGAAAGAGCACAAATACTGTGGAAGTGAAATTGTTAATATTTGTCTATCTCCACAGCCCAATTTGATACTTAGTCACCCTGACAATGTGCCCAAGTATCCTGTAAATAAGGGTATTATGCAGCACTTCCATTGTTGGAAGATCTGGTCTTCATGGAGTAAGAGCTATTCCATGTGTACTAATAGGTTTGCAGAGACATCACTGTTGCCCCTGCACTGAAGTGATCTCTGCAATGTCATCTACCAAAAGGAGACAGACATGGGCAGAGAATAGGTGCATTCTGTCTCCAACCCCTTTCTTCTCCATCCTATGGCACTGTACGTTTCTACACAGTGCTTGCCCCATCCTGGAAAAGTTCCTTCAAGTTGTAACTGAGCATAGCAGGCCCCCAGCTGCAGATAGTTGGTATAATTAATCCACAACCCACCAAGCAGAATTACCTGTGACATCATGGGCACATGTATGGGTGGCCGGTGACCCGGCTGTTGGAGGAAGGCTAGCTCCCAGCCCCTCCCCTTGTGCCTGAGGTCCTGCCCCTCCATCTCCGCTTCTCCACCCTTTCCCACAGAGCTCCCGGAGCACCAGGTGGCTGGGTCCAGGTGGCAGGCTGTGCTGAAACAATTTTAATAGTGGGGGTGCTGAGAGCCATTGAACCAAACTGTAAACCCTGTCTATAATGGAAACCACTTCAAGCCAGGGGGTGTGGCAGCACCCTCCGCACCTCTAGTTCTAGCACCTATGCTGGGCAGGCAGCACAGCCCCAGTGCAAGCCGCCCCCAGTCCCCATGGCAGGCCAGCCAGAGCCAGCCAGCCTGGGTGAGGACAGAATGCTGGGAAATGCAGGAGGGAAGCCTGGGGGGCAGGGGCAAACCAGGCTGTTTGGGGAGGCATAACCTATGCCAGCCTATGATACCCGCCACCCATGGGCACACTTACTTTCCTATGGGAGGATGTAATCTCCATGAGAAATGGCTCAGAAAGAGAGTGTCTAAGCAGTGGATGGGTAAAGCTATGCCCATATGTCCACAGTACAGTGTGCTCAGAGACAGCACAACCATGACAATACTGTTGTGCCACTTCCAGCTAGTTTGATTGCAATGCAGCTTGTACTCCAATACACTCTAGAAGTTATGATACCCAGGGAGATGCTGGTAGTAAATTCAACCTGTTTTTACATATAGTAGAGCAACAGGTGGACCTCTTGAGTCGCCTATGTTTTCTGCAATTACTGTTATAAGTTGCTATTTGCAGTGCATCAAGGCATACAATTTCCAGCACTGGAACAAAGGGTTCAGAGTGGTTGCCTGTCAAAGCATATTGACCTATTGGCAATTATATGCTGTAATAAGGCACAAACTGGCCCTTTATTGTATACATCATACAGGGCAAGCATGGCCTGGTTTGGATTCCGGATAGAACAAGGGAATTCTGTAAGTAGTATTTCTGTGTAGGCTTGGGAATTACAGGCAATGCATGATGGGAGAGGAGCTAGATTATAAGGGGCAGCCTCTTCTCAGTATGGAATGAGATCTGGGAGACCTGCAGCTGCACTGAAGAGAGCAGATCTGGTGTGGGGCTCTCCACAATTAGAGCCAAAGAAGCACTATCCAAAGAAGGATGTGAAAAAGTTTGTGAGGAGGTGGGCTCTAGAAGGACCATATAAGAAGTGAAACAAGGAGAAAAATGCCTCAGGCAATATGGCTCTGTGGTGGACTGGAGGCCTAGTGTTGGTGCTGCTCCTTATTTAGGGGCCCCAGGCTGCAACTTTTGGGGAGGGCAGGAAAAAGTTCATCTCCCCCACCCCAGCCTGCAATGACAAAAGAGGAGGACTAAGTCTGGCCCTAGGGAAGGACTTGATTTGTTGAGTCCTGGGCGGTTAAGGTACTGTGTCAGCAGGGTAAGGCTATTTTGCCTAGAAAGGGGGAAGGGTTATTGAGCCCTAGGAGGGCAAAGGACTACAGGTCTGTCGCATCTTACGCACATTTAACATGCGTGAATCAGCTTTACGCAGTCGGCCAAAAAAAAAAAAAAAAAGGAAAAATAACAATTTAAATACTGTTCCTGTAGTGCGGGCAATTCCGCCTGCCATTGCACTCAATGTAATTTTGACTATACGCGGTTTTTGCTTTACGCGCTGACCGTGGAACGTAACCCCAGCATAAGATGAGACAGACCTGTATTTCAGTATGGACACTTGTTTGCCTTGGAGTTGGAAGGGGAGGACTTTATAGTTTAAACTGCCAACCCAGAGGCTGAGGGCTAGTCCCAGCTTTTCCACTGACTGTGGTTAATAGTTCGGTGCCTTTTACAATCCTTATTATGAGCCATTCAGGTATCTTGCAGAATAACTATCATTACAAATAGAAAAACTCATGCAAGCTCTCAGATCACTTCCCACGGAGCTGGGAATAGCCCCGCTGTCTAATAGAACAGTGCCAAGTCTCAACCACTTTGTCTCTCAGCCATTTGGAAGGAGCAGGCCAAATCACAGGCCGTTTTAACCTGTGTACTAATGCCAGGTAGCTAGAGCATAGAGAGAAATTTATGATTCTGATTTATACTGGAGAGAGGAAGCCCTTTTCAAAGTCAATAAAATACTTTCAGTATAGAAATGTATGAATACACTTTTTCAACAGGATGTATCTAAAAGAGATTCTATTAAAACAGAACTCAAGACAACAGAATCTGGATATGGTTAGTTTCCATTGAAGTCATCTTCCTGCTGACCTCAACAGGAGTTGGATTGGGCCTTATGCATGAGAGAACATTAGGAAAGGCTTGAGGAAAAGTAAACTGATTAGTTCTGATCTTTTCATTTCTGTTTTTAGTTCTGTAATCAATCAAGACATAAGGAAGAAATGAGGGGAAAAGCAGGAAATGTCTAGAGAAACGGAGGCCTTGTGGAACCTTGAGGGGGAAAAAATCCACAAAGGATGAAATCCTGGCTCCATTGAAGTCAATGTCAAAATGCCCATTGACTTCAACGGAGGCCCAGGATTTCACTGAACCAGTTATCGATAATATTACGGGATGACTTTTTTTCAAAACCAGTCACCTAAATTGCATCCACAAAGAGCTGGATTATGCTCTTGTGTATATGTAATTGAGGAAGCATAGTATTTAATGGGCTGCTTGGTGTGCATACACAGATGCAATTTCATCCACTTTATGGTTTGATGGTGAAATATTTGGTTTATTACAATGAAGATTTTGGCAACATAAGATAAATTTTCAGGCCAATGTGCAGAAAACTAGGTTAGTAATTCTTATTCATGTATTGCTGAAAATGTATTTGTATAATATTTGAGTTATTGTAGGTTTGCAAACAAGCTTCCTGCCATGTACTTTAGGGTCTACTGATAGTCCCCTGTTTAGGATCAATAAATGATGTATTTAGAGTACTGACAGTTGCCACTGATGACAAACAGGCTTAAAGCCACTTTGCCAGTGTTTTGTGGAGATTAGGAACTGTCAAAAAGATATCACTTGAGATGCAGAAATTGCTCTCTGAAGTTCTTAGAGATAATAACTTATTGATATAGTATTCTAAGATTTGATTTTTAGAGTAGCCATAAGGTGCAACTGCATACAAATAAACCACAAAGAGCTCAGTTTTTATGGTTTGCATTAATTCTTCTACTTGCCTAATTTTTTTTTATACCTGTTTCCCCTTTATTATAAATTCACTGGCTTTGCTCACTAGACTTTCCTTTTTTGATGAACTACCCACTGGGCTATATAAGCCATAAGGTGTTGGCAGAGCTGTGTGCTGAAGTCAACAGTTTATGCCCTTTGAGTTTTCATCTGTTTGCAGCTCTGGCTGTGCATTCCTCATTCAGTTTCCATGAGATTTTGTCCCATCTGCTTCCCTGTATGCTGCATAACTCATGTTGGTGGGGCTTTCTGATCTGCATTCCTACCAAACAGGACTGGTTTTCAAGCAATATTGGCATCTGTTGATTGATTCACATTTTTTTTCCCCACCCAAAAAGTATGACTTGTGCTGAACTTCCCATCAAAACAGCTTTTCTACCCAGCAATTTGTTTATCCTATCTCTAGGATGTTCACCACCACATTCCCAGTTGGCAAGACACCTCCATGTTAATACAATTTGCTACAATACCCATTTCAGAGATCTTGTAGCTCAAGTGGTAGAGGCTTGTCTTTTGAAACTGAGGGATCAAGATTCTAATCCTAGCTCCTAAACTGTGTGTGAGACTTGTATATAGTTGTGGCTGTTACATATAGATTTATTACAACCAAAGATTACACTGCTCTACAGCCAAAATGCTTCTGAAATAAATGTAGTCAAACT
>NW_020695674.1:0-1568 GCF_002925995.2 Terrapene triunguis | reverse complement strand
TGTGTAGGCTAAAGGACAGTGTTGTCACAAGAACAAACAGGTATAAGGGTATGTCTACACTACGAGAGTAGTTCGATTTTAGTTAAATCGAATATGTGCAATCGATATTAGAAAGTCGAACGTGTGTGTCTACACTAAGGACAGTAATTCGACTTTGTCAGTCCACACTACCAGGGAAAGCGTCGACATTGGAAGCAGTGCACTGTGGGCAGCTATCCCACAGTTCCCGCAGTCCCCGCTGCCCATTGGAATTCTGGGTCGAGCCCCCAATGCCTTCTGGGTAAAAAAATGTGGCGAGGGTGCTTTTGGGTAACTGTCGTCATCCGTCAGTCACTACCGCCCTGCCTCCCTCCCTGAAAGCGCCGGCGGGAAATCAGTTCGCGCACTTTTTGATCAGTGACAGCGCGGACGCCACAGCACTGCGATCATGGATCCCGCTGCGACCATCGCTGCAGTTGTGGCCGTTCTCAACGCCTCGCACCTTATCATACACCTTTCCCACAGGCAGATGCAGAGAAATCAGGCGAGGAGGCTACGGCACCGCCGTGAGGGCCTGAAGTCGGAGAGTAGCACAGAGCTGTCAGAAACCACGAGCCCCAGCGCCCAGGACATCACGGTGGCAATGGGGCATGTGGATTTTGTTGAACGGCGATTCTGGGCCCGGGAAACAAGCACGGACTGGTGGGACCGCATAGTGCTTCAGGTCTGGGATGAATCCCAGTGGCTGCGAAACTTTCGCATGCGGAAGGGGACTTTCCTGGAACTTTGTGACTTGCTGTCCCCTGCCCTGAAGCGCAAGGACACCCGCATGCGAGCAGCCCTGACTGTCCAGAAGCGAGTGGCCATAGCCCTCTGGAAGCTTGCAACGCCGGACAGCTACCGGTCAGTCGCGAACCACTTTGGCGTGGGCAAATCTACCGTGGGGGTTGTTGTCCTGCAAGTAGCCAAGGCAATCGTCAAGGTACTGCTGTCAAAGGTAGTGACCCTGGGAAACGCGCAGGCCATCATAGATGGCTTCGCCGCGATGGGATTCCCAAACTGCGGTGGGGCTATAGATGGGACTCACATCCCTATCCTGGGACCGGGCCACCAGGCCAGCCAGTACATCAATAGAAAGGGCTACTTTTCAATGGTGCTGCAAGCACTGGTGGACCATCGGGGACGGTTTACAAACATCTACGTCGGATGGCCGGGCAAGGTTCATGACGCTCGCGTGTTCAGGAACTCTGGTCTGTTTAGACGGCTGCAGGAAGGTATTTACTTCCCGGACCACAAGATAACTGTTGGGGATGTGGAGATGCCTACAGTGATCCTCGGGGACCCAGCCTACCCGCTAATGCCCTGGCTCATGAAGCCCTATACTGGCGCCCTGGACACAGAAAAAGAACTGTTCAACTACCGGCTGAGCAAGTGCAGAATGGTGGTGGAGTGTGCTTTTGGCCGTCTCAAAGGGAGATGGAGAAGCTTACTGACTCGCTGTGATCTCAGTGAAACCAATATCCCCATCGTTATTGCAGCTTGCTGTGTGCTCCACAATCTGTGTGAGAGCAAGGGGGAGACCTTTATGG
>NW_020695673.1:0-2633 GCF_002925995.2 Terrapene triunguis | reverse complement strand
CCAAAGACAGGGGGAGGTGACTTGCACCCTGATTACAGGGCAGTCACACTCACCAACCAGCTAACGGAGACCCAAACCCTAGTTACAGGGTTACACTCTCACTAGCCAGATAATGGAGCAGAATGTCAAAAGGTCACAATGGCACAGACTGGGACCCAGCTTTCACGGCTATCACTCTCCTTTGGTTTCCACAGAGATCGATACCTTCCCAGAAGACAGAGAGACTCGGTCTCTCACCCCTAATTACTAAATCAAGCCTCCCTCCAACCTGCTGATGTGGCATGGTGTCAAAAGAATGAAGGGTAGAGACCAAAACCCTCGATACAGAGTGGTCAAGTTGCCCAGGTACTAGGAGGTGCTGTACTTCCTTTGACCTAAATCACCCTCATTAAAGGCCATTCATTGCCATTAGCCCACTAATAGGAACTCAAGCTAAAGAAAGCAGAAGTGGAGAGAGTTTCTCCTATGCACTAAAAGATGATATCTGAGCTTTTACTTTTCCCTTTTGTGGGGAGGAAGAGGATAAATATATTAATACACATTCAGCTCTTTTTCCAATTCTGAGGAGAGTAAAGAAAAAGCACTGCAGTGATTTAACTGAAAGAACTCAAAATAAATCAATCAATCAATAAATACAGATGTTCACACCCATTTGTATCACATGCACTCACATACACATACATACATAAGAAAGGGGGACTTCCCAGAACAGAAAGAGAGCTCATTGCAATAGGTCACTTGACCCACAGTGTTAAACTTGACCAATCTTTCTCCCCTCCAAAAAGAAAGGGAAAAGGCTTAGGACCTGGACCCTGCTTACAGGGGGGGTCACGCTGTTCAAAGGATTAAAAGGCTCCAGATCCCCATACAGTGTAATTAGATGATTGGAGGCCTGATTACAGGCAGTTTACTGTGCCCAGAGTCCCTTTCCTTTGCCTCCATCTTCAGTGACTTCTCTTCTTTCTTCCCCTTGGCTTGACATTCCGCAACCTTTCTTCTTGGCCACTTGTGTTTGAAGCTGCCTGAAACAGAGAGAGGGAGCACAGAGGCATGTGTTAGTCAGACATCCTTACAACAACTCCACAACTCTCAGATAAGGATTTTCCCTTCCTGAATCAGAAAAGTACCAAATCTTTCGCGCTGAGCTCCTCCTCCTGCATCACCTCAGCCATTCCGGCCCACCCCTTCAGAGACACCTCAGCCTTTCCCGCCCAGGTTCTGACATACCCCTTCAGAGTCACCACAGTCTCTCTCTCCCAGGCTCCACCACCCCCCCCTCCTTCAGAGTTATCACAGCCTTTCCCGCCCATGCTCTGACCCACCCCTTTCAGAGTCACCACAGCATTTCCCTCCCAGGCTCCGACCCTCCCCCCCTAGGGTCACCTCAGCTTTTCCCACACAAGTGCCGGAGTCCTCCTCCTCAGCCACCTCAGACTTTCCCGCCCAGACTACGGGATCCTCCTCTGGTGTTACCCAGGCCCAGGCCTCCCCCCTTCAGAGACACCTCAGACTTTCCAGCCCAGGCTCCGACCCCCGACTCTTTCGGAGTCACCTCAGCCTTTCCCGCCAAGGCTCCGGTCCCCACCCCCATTCAGAGTCACCTCAGCATTTCCCGCCAAGGCTCCGGTCCCCACCCCCATTCAGAGTCACCACAAACTTTTGCGCCCAGGCTCTGACCCACCCCCTTAAGAGTCACCTCAGCCTTTCCCGCCCAGGCTCCGACCCAGCCCCTTCAGAGTCACCTCAGCCTTTCCAGCCCAGGCTCCGACCCACCCCTTCACAGTCACCTGAGCGTTTCCCACCCAGGCTCTGACATCCCCCCCGACACCTCAGAGTCACCTCAGCGTTTCCTGCCCAGGCTCTGACCTCCCCCGCCTCAGGGTCACCTCAGCTTTTCCCTCCCAAGTGCCGGACTCCTCCTCCTCTGCCACCTCAGACTTTCCCGCCCAGAATCTGGGCTCCTCTTCTGGCGTTACCCAGGCTCTGACCTCCCCACTTCAGAGACACCTCAGCATTTCCCTCCAAGTCTCCGGTCCCCACCCCCATTCAGAGTCACCACAGCGTTTCCCGCCCAGGCTCCGACCCAGCCCCTTCAGAGTCACCTCAGCCTTTCCAGCCCAGGCTCCGACCCTCCCCCTTCAGAATCAGTTGAGCGTTTCCCGCCCAGGCTCCAACACACCCCCTTGAGAGTCACCTCAGCCTTTCCAGCCCAGGCTCCGACCCACCCCTTCAGAGTCACCTGAGCATTTCCCACCCAGGCCCTGACACCCCCCCCCCGACACCTCAGAGTCACCTCAGCGTTTCCTGCCCAGGCTCTGACCTCCCCCCCCCGCAGGGTCACCTCAGCTTTTCCCTCCCAAGTGCCGGACTCCTCCTCCTCTGCCACCTCAGACTTTCCCGCCCAGAGTCTGGGCTCCTCTTCTGGCGTTACCCAGGTTCTGACCTCCCCACTTCAGAGACACCTCAGCTTTTCCCGCCCAGGCTCTGACCCCCGACTCTTTCGGAGTCACCTCAGCCTTTCCCTCCAAGTCTCCGGCCCACCCCGTTCAGAGTCACCTCAGCGTTTCCCTCCAAGTCTCCGGTCCTCACCCCCATTCAGAGTCACCACAAACTTTTACGCCCAGGCTCTGACA
>NW_020695672.1:582-1565 GCF_002925995.2 Terrapene triunguis | reverse complement strand
CTACAGGAGAGGCCCACTATTCTCTCTCCATCTGTCTTACCAAGACCTGTCTTTTGTCCTGTCTTGTTCTCTCGGTCTAAACTAAAATTTGTTCTTGCTGAAAGGGCAGAGGAAGAACAGAACGTGGGGCACTGTCACCAAGTCTGTTCTGCTTTGTGAAACATTTTATGCAAATTTTAATGAAATAATTTGCATATTTGTGAATACTTTACATATGAGCATAAATGTAAGCTCATGGTCGACAAACCCTGCCCCAAGCAGAGGGGAGGAGGGCTGGCCAAGGAGCTCAACAACACGTGGCAGCTATGGGAGGTCAGTGCTGAAAGGTCTCTGGGGGCAGAGCTGCTGGGGCTGTTGTTACTGCTGGAAGCTACTGGAGCGGTAAGGCTGCTGGGGCTGGAACTCCTGGGATGCATTGGGCTGTACAGATTGAGGGGGGCTGGTGGTTTGTATGGGGGGGGGGGCTGGCGGCCAATATCAGACCCCTCACACTGTGCTTTTGCCCCAGCCAACTTCTGCAGCCTCTGCCATCACCTCCAGGCTGCTTGTTCTGATCCAGCAGAGGGAGAGGAGGCGCCTGGCTGCCTGCTCAGCAAATGCCACAGCTGCCTCTAGCAGCCATAAGGTGCAATTGCAGGAAACAGCCTGCTGCCTTCTTGCAGCTCAGCCCTTGATCTCTATTCTATGTAGGTTCTCATACTGTGCTAATCACTGTAGTACCAGCGAGCCTGCCACTAGAGTGTTAAGCAACACGACTGTCACGTGTTGTTCCTTCTGTCATCCTCACCCCAGAGAGAGAAGCGTGTGCCGTGCAGTGTCTGGCAGAGTGGGTGTCAAATGCTACCAGAGCAGAAGGGCTGATTTCAGGCCCCCTTTGCACTCACTCTGCACCAGGTACCAGACGGGGGAGAATCAGCCCCCAGCCTTTATTGGCTGAGATTGAAGGTAGAGAGAAAATCACTCAGGGCTTGATCCAAAGCCCA
>NW_020695672.1:0-572 GCF_002925995.2 Terrapene triunguis | reverse complement strand
TCTCCATTTGATAAGACTGGAAATCAGAGACTTTCAGTGGTGGCTTTAGGAACATCCTAAGGGCCTGATTTCCCCAGTGCCCTGCACCTTGCGGCATCATTAACACCAGAGCAAAGTGGGCATAAAACGTTGTCAAATGAGGCTGGTTCTGTGTGCCCCACTTTGCACTGGTGTGAG
Organism: Terrapene triunguis; assembly: GCF_002925995.2. NCBI lineage: Eukaryota > Metazoa > Chordata > Testudines > Emydidae > Terrapene > Terrapene triunguis. The sequence goes on along the minus strand of NW_020695672.1, from coordinate 395 downwards.
TGACAGCACCGGGGTGGGCCAGCAGTGAGTCAGGCCCTGAGGAGATCACTTCTGTCTTGTGGGAAGGCATGTGACTGGGCCTCAAGACCCCTATACCTGGCTCTGTCACATCTTCCTGCACATCATACACTGTGATCTAGCTGACCTGCCTCCACCACCTCACTGTGAGTTTGCATGTGCAGGAGCAGGGGTCCCTGAGGAGACGTCCCAGTAGCAGGCCCCGCCTCATGCTGCAGAGCAGGACACAGAGAATTGAGTTGCCACCTGAAAGCCCTGGAAACCAGCAACTTTCCAAAAGGCTACACGCTAAGGGGCACATTTCCAAAGTGCCTCAGTGACTTAGAAACCCAAGTCCCATTTTCAGAAGTGACTTGGGCACTTTGGGCCAGATTGCC
>NW_020695671.1:9464-10579 GCF_002925995.2 Terrapene triunguis | reverse complement strand
CACGAGTTTAGGTCAAATTTAGCAGATTTAACCCTGCACCCATCCACACGACGAAGCCATTTTTCTCGGCTTAAAGGGCTTTTAAAATCGATTTCTGTACTCCTCCCCGACGAGGGGATTAGTGCTGAAATCGACATGCCGCGTCGAATTTGGGGTAGTGCAGATGCAATTCGACGGTATTGGCCTCCGGGAGCTATCCCAGAGTGCTCCATTGTGACCGCTCTGGACAGCGCTTTCAACTGAGATGCACTAGCCAGGTACACAGCAAAAGCCCTGGGAACTTTTGAATTTCATTTCCTGTTTGGCCAGCGTGGCTAGCTCATCAGCACAGGTTACCATGCAGTCCCAGAATCACAAAAGAGCTCCAGCATGGACCAAACAGGAGGTACTGGATCTGATCGCTGTTTGGGGAGATGAGTCCATGCTATCAGAATTCCGTTCCAAAAGACGAAATGCCAAAATATTTGAAAAAAATCTCCAAGGGCATGATGGACAGAGGCTACAACAGAGACCCGCAGTGGTGACACATGAAAATTAAGGAGCTCAGGCAAGCCTACCAAAAAACCAAAGAGGCAAACGGCCGCTCCAGGTCAGAGCCCAACAAGCCGCTTCTATGATGAGCTGCATGCAATTCTAAGGGAGGCCCCTACTACTACCTCACCCCTGTCCGTGGACACCTGCAAGCGGGGAGTCTCATGCAACAGGGATGAGGATTTTGGGGACGAGAAAGATGACGAGGTGGAGAAGGAGGAGGATAGCGCACAGCACGCAAGTGGAGAAACCATTCTCCCTGACACCCAGGAACTGTTTATTACCCTGGAGCCAATACCCTCCCAAGGCAGGCTCACGGACCATAAAGCCGGAGCTCATGCAGTCCTCCCACACTGAAAGAGCTCAGCAGAATGCGTGGAGGCAAACAATGTCAGAGTTAGGGTGACCAGATGACAGGAAGAAAATAGGGGGACAGGGGGGGGGGGGGGGGGGGTCCAACCGGCGGAGCAAAAAACCCCCAAAACCTCCCAATTCCCTACTGTGGCCCAGTGCTGCCAGCAGTGGGGGGGGAGGGAAGCCGAGAACAGCCGAGTGCTGCGGGCAGTCAGATGAGATTATGCACC
>NW_020695671.1:0-9364 GCF_002925995.2 Terrapene triunguis | reverse complement strand
ATTTTATCGGGACGTCTGGTCACCCTAGTCAGAGTCCAGGAAAGCAGAAAGTGAACACGAGGACAGGATGGATGAACAACATGAGAGGTGGCAGGATCCAATGCTGAGGCTACTGGGGGAGCAAACTGATATGCTCTGGCGTCTGGTGGAACTGCATGAAAGGCAGCAGGAGCACAGACCGCCGCTGCAGCCCCTGTGTAACCGCCCGCCCTCCTCCCCAAGTTCCATATCCTCCTAACCCAGACACCCAAGAATGCGGGGGGGGGGGGGGGGAAGGAAGGCTACGGGTACCCAGCCACTCCACCCCAGAGGATTGCCCAAGCAACAGAAGGGCTGGTATTCAATACGTTTTGAAGTGCAGTGTGACCTTGTCCTTCCCTCCTCCCCTCATCCACCACCCCACCTGGTGCTTCCCTCCTCCCTCACCCCTCCCGGGCTACCTTGCGAGTTTTCCCCCTATTTGTGTGATGAATTCATAAAGAATGCATGATTTTGAAACAATAATGACGTTATTGCCTCTGCAAGCGGTGATCGAAGTGGGGTGGGGAGGGCTGTTGGCTTACAGGGAAGTAGAGTGAACCAAGGGGGCAGGTTTTCATCAAGGAGAAACAAAAAGAACTGTCACACCGTAGCCTGGCCAGTCATGAAATTGGTTTTCAAAGCTTCTCTGATGTGCAGCACGCCCTGCTGTGCTCTTCTAATCGCCCTGGTGTCTGGCTGCGCGTAATCAGCAGCCAGGCGATTTGCCTCAACCTCCCACTCCACCATAAACGTCTCCCCCTTACTCTCACAGATATTGTGGAGCACACAGCAAGCGGCAATAACAATTGGAATATTGGTTTTGCTGAGGTCTAACCGAGTCAGTAAACTGCACCAGCGAGCTTTTAAACATCCAAATGCATATTCTACCACCATTCTGCACTTTCTCAACCTATAGTTGAAGAGCTCCTTACTACTGTCCAGGGTGCCTGTGTATGGCTTCATGAGCCATGGCATTAAGAAGTAGGCTGGGTCCCCAAGAATAACTATAGGCATTTCAACGTCCCCAACAGTTATTTTCTGGTCTGGGAAGGAAGTCCCTTCCTGCAGCTGTTCAAACAGACCAGAGTTCCTGAAGATGCAAGCGTCATGTACCTTTCCTGGACATCCCACATTGATGTCGGTGAAACATCCCTTGTGATCCACCAGTGCTTGCAGCACCATTGAAAAGTACTCCTTGCAGTTTATGTACTGGCTGCCAAGGTGGTCCGGTCCCAAGATAGGGATATGCGTTCCATCTAACGCCCCACCACAGTTAGGGAATCCCATTGCAGCAAAGCCATCCACTATGACCTGCACATTTCCCAGAGTCACTACCCTTGATAGCAGCAGCTCAGTGATTGCGTTGGCTACTTGGATCACAGTAGATCCCACAGTAGATTTACCCACTCCAAATTGATTCCCGACTGACGCTGTCTGGCGCTGCAAGCTTCCAGAGGGCTATCGCCACTCGCTTCTCAACTGTGAGGGCTGCTCTCATCTTGGTATTCTTGCGCTTCAGTTCCATGAAAGTGCCCTTACGCATGCGAAAGTTTTGCAGCCACTGGGAATCATCCCAGACCTGCAACACTATGCGGTCCCACCAGTCTGTGCTTCTTTCCCGGGCCCAGAATCGGCGTTCCACGGCATGAACCTGCCCCATTACCGCCATGATGTCCAAATTGCCAGGGCCCGTGCTTTGAGAGAAGTCTGTGTCCATGTCCTCATCACTATTGTGATCGCGCTGTCATCGCCTCCTCGCCTGCTTTTGTAGGTTCTGGTTCTGCATATACTTCAGGATAATGCATGAGGTGTTTACAATGCTCACAGCAGCGGTGAGCGGAGTGGGCTCCATGCTTGCCGTGGTATGGTGTCTGCAGGAGAGCAGAGTTGCAGCGGAACTGGTGGATGATGACAGATGCCATGAGAATAGATTTTTATACCAAACGACGAGAGGACCTGCGAGGTGGATTCACGGCACCAGGAGAGCAGAGTTGCAGCGGAAGTGGTGGAGGACAACAGTTAGCACCGCGCACATTTCCCAAGGAAGAACACAGGTTCCTGGGAGCGCATGACAGACAACACGGGAAAATTCGCTATCAAGACAGGAGCAGGAGAGCAGAGTTGCAGCGGAAGCAGTGGATGACAATGGGATGCCACGAGAATAGATATTTATAAAGAACGACGAGAGGACCTGCGAGGTCGATCCATGGCACCAGGAGAGCAGAGTTGCAGCGGAAGCGGTGGTTGGATGACGACAGTTAGCAGTCCTACTGCACCGTCTGCTGTAAGAAGTATGGCGTCTGCATGGAAAAAAGGCCCTAAACAATTGTCTGCCTTTGCTTTCACGGAGGGAGAGGCGACTGACGACATGTATCCAAAACCACTCACGACAATGTTTTTGCCCCATCAGGCATTGGGAGCTCAACTCAGAATTCCAATGGACTGCGTTCCACAGTGCAACGCTCCGAAAATCAATGCTAGCCACGGTACTGTGGACGCACTCCACCAACTTAATGCGCTTAGTGGGGACACACACAATCGACTGTATAAAATCGCTTCGTAAAAATCGACTTCTATAAATTCGACCTAATTTCGTAGTGTAGACATACCCTCAGCAAACAATCCTGAAAATCAGCTAAAAGCAAGGGTTGGAAAAGACAAAACCCTTTACCAGAGAATAAACCAGAGATAATGCAGTGACTGAAACAAAGTATTCACCCATTCACCAGGTAGGTTGCATGGAGAAGGAGCTAAGCCACCAATTTCTGCAGAATGTAGACTTTCATTTTAACATTTCTAGCTCTTATGATTGCAAAGATATGTTTCCATAAGTGAACCAACGCAATACTTGTCTTTGAATCCAGAAAACAGCAGCAAGTGAAATTTAGTAGCTTGGTCAGTTTCACTGCTGCTTTACAGAAACCTGAAGGTAACCCAAATCTGATATGAACCACTTAGCAGCTGCTTGGGAAAGTGAAGCAACAGAAGTAGTCACTAAGGCCTTCTCTACACTGGCAAGTTTCTGCGCAGTAAAGCAGCTTTCTGCGGTGTAACTCCTGAGGTGTACACACTGCCAAGCCATGTAGTGCGCAGAAACTGCGCAGTTGCAGCGCTATAAAAAACACACCCCGACGAGAGGTGTACAGCTTTCCGCGCCGGGGGTACAGCGCCTTGGTGCCAGGGTAGACACCCTGGTGGATTACAGCACTGCGATTGGCTTCCGGGAGGTGTCCCACAATGCCTGTTCTCGCCTCTCTGGTCATCGGTTTGAACTTTAGTGCCCTGCCCTCAGGTGACCAACCGTGAGCCCCACACCTTAAATTCCTTGGGAATTTTGAAAGTCCCCTTCCTGTTTGCTCAGTGACACATGTAGTGGTTTCAGCACATCTTTCCAGGTGGCCATGCCTGCTCCATGCACCAGGATATCCCCCCTTTGGAGCTATGCTGAGCTCTGGACCTCATCAGCATTTGGGGAGAGGAGGCTGTCCAGTCCCAGCTACGCTCCAGCCGTAGGAATTATACTTACGGACAGATTTCACGATGCATGACAGAAAGGGGCCATGACCGGGGCACACTGCAGTGCAGGGTCAAAGTGAAGGAGCTGCAGAATGCCTACCACAAGTCGCGGGTGGCAAACCGCCACTCCGGTGCTGCGCCCACGAGCTGCCGATTCTACAAACAGCTGGACGCGATACTCAGTGGCAAACCAACCTCCACTGAGAAGGCCACTGTGAATACTTTGTTGGCTTGCATGCCAGTCGAGACTGGACCGAGCCAGGAGGAGGAAATCTTGGAAAAGGATGTGGAGGGGGTGGGGGACCCAGAGGCAGAGGACTCGGAGGTCAGAGATGCATGCAACCAGGAGCTCTTCTCTACCCCGGAGGAGGCTAGCCAGTCACAGCTGTCGGAGCTTGGCGAAGTGCAAACAGGAGAGGAGGCCCCTGGTAAGCGGCTTTGATTTCGGGAATCGCTGAAGCGAGTTGTTGGGGGCAGGAGGGTTGCAGAAAGCAGGCTTGTGTCTCTGTGTGATGCTCATACCACCACATGTCTACTCTGAGAGGCAGAACAGGGTGTTGACTGACTCCCTCACTTCATGGGAATCTGCCTCAGAGATCTCTACGAAACTCTCATGGAGATACTGGGCAATCCATAGCTTACACACACCCAATAAAAGGTTAGCACTTTAGCAGTTAAATTTTCAAAAGACTATCAGTAATTATCATATGTTCACCATCCATCTTCATACAGTTCCTACATATCAACCAGACTACATATGTACCATCCCCACAGAATAAATAAGCATGATCTATTCCAAGGCTGCAAGAGTAAGCAGAACTCTCCCTGAAATTGTTCCTCTTGGTGGCTGGGAGTCTGTCATGCCAGGCATCCAAACTATGAACAGGGAGCTCTGAATTCTCTGCTGCTGGTGCTCAGGCAGCATGGAGATGGAACTAACCTGATTGGAATGCAAAAGGATGATGAGATGGAGGGAAAGTGAAGTGAGACTGAGATAGGAGTTGTGAAAGAAGAAAATGATTAAGGGGTCAGGATGTAAGGGTCTGTGACTATTAAAGCACAATCCAGAATTGAACCCAGGATTACACTGTCTCAACAATCCTCTGCCAATCAGCAAATACATGGCAAAGTCTGTGGATCACCTCCTTCCAGTCTGGTCCACATAGAAGATTACAATCTTTAGTCCCCTTAGCTTAAGTGGCAGAGGTCTGTGCTTTAGAGCCAAACTCCAAAGATTCCAACCCTAATAATGACCAATTTGGGTGTCATCATCCAATCCCTGCAGGCAAAAGGTGCCGGGGAGAGGGGGGCGGGAGGAGCAGGGAGAGGTGCACAGAGCTGCATTTGTGCTGACTGTTACAGATGGATTTTTCTCTTTTATTTCAATGCATCAGCTAAAACTGTTCACCAACATTTGTTGATTTAAACCAAATCCAGCCATGCCTAAACACAGGAAAGATGTGGACAAACTGGAGAGAGTCCAGAGGATAGCAACAAAAACAATAAAAGGTTTAGAAAACCTGACCTATGAGGAAAGGTTAAAAAACGAGCATGTTTAGTCTTGAGAAATGATGACAAATTAATAAATATATTAAGGGATGTTATTAAGGGAACTGCAATCAATTGTTCTCCATGTCCACTGAAGTTACGAAAAGAAGTAATGGGCTTAATCTGCAACAAGTGGGATTTAGGTCAGATAAAGGAAAAACTTTAACTCTAAAAGGTAGTTAAGCTCTGGAATAGGATTCTACGAGAGGTTGTGGAATCCCCATCACTGGAGGTTGACTTGGTCCTGCCTCAGCCCAGGTGTCTACAGGCAGTGCTAAAACATCCTCCCCCTCCACCACCTCATAAAAGCCTCAGTTTCACAGAAGTTCCAGCAGAAACAACTTCTTGTTAAACAAGGAGAACCAAGTCTTCACCATTGGCTCCATTTTATGGAAAGGACTAGGAAATGGCACCACCAGCAGGGAACCTATGGGATTTTCCCCAGTGAATTGGGGGGGGGGGGGGGGGAGGAGAAAAGGTTAGACTTCTCAAGATCCTTTCCAGCCCTACTTTTCTGTGATATTTGTTTTTTCCCCCGTTTGCTTTAAAAAAAAATTAGGAAATTACTTCCAAAAAAGCTACTTTATGAGAATGTAAGTACTCAAAGTCAAGTACTCAAAAGTTGGGAAATGCCAGAATTAAGATTGCCCATGCAGCCTTAATTCAGACCCCTTGTGGGTATGCCTTATGATATATAGTCTTTAATTACATGATCACACACTTTTTTCTCCACATGACCTCTGCTTAATTCAGTGCACAGGATAGGCGGTGTCCTAGAAATGAACCAGGGTTGTATAGAAAACGAGGCTATTGTCTGTAGATTTCTGCATCATTTGTTTCAGAGAAGTTGGAATGAGTGAATAAAGCAGGGGACAACAGAAAGAAAGGATAGTCTCATGGAAAAATCAGTTAAATGCCACCCTGAAGAACTGACTTCTATCCCCCCCATCTCCGACAGGGTTTCTATATGATGCTGGACAAATCACTTAAGCCACGGGTAGTCAATAGGCAGACTGCGGGCCAAATCCAGACTGCCAGGCACTTTTGAATGGACCATGAAATCTTTTTACATACTTATTATCATTACTGTTATTGCAGTGTGAAAAATGTTTCTCTGGAGTCTGGACCTTGACAAAAAATAATTGACTACCCCGACTTAAATCAATTTATTCACAGGTAGCCACTAATTGTTTGTTCCGAATCCTAACTTTTCAAGTACCGAATCTGACACATTTAGAGGCCCGATTTGCAGAAGAGATGACCATTCACAACTACAATGGAAGTCAATACAGCTCTGTTCTGGACATATAACATGTCAAATACCCTGAAAAAATCAGTCCCCTGGCACTTCAAACTGGGATCCCAAAATTAGCAGGCTCTCTCTACCTTAATCTCTTTGTGCACCAGTTCCTCATCTGTTAAGTGACAATAGAATACCACATTACCTCACTGAAGTGTTATAAAATAAATTAATGTTTATGAAGCAGATTGATATTACAATGATCAGCTCTGAAAGAAAAGCCAATGAGGAAATTAATTCTGTATTCAAAGCAGAGCAAGAAGGGTGTACAATAAGTTAGACATGGGAAGACAAATCAAATGGTGAGGATAAAACAAAACATTGAATAGCTGCTACTCATGGAGTTAATAGAACCCATTACAAGCACAGGATGAGGCAGGGGACCTTTGAAAAGATAGTCTTTAATTACATTACCACATGATATCCTAACACGTACAACAAATGGGCTGAATTGAAGTTGGAATATGCAGCATTAATTCTGTCATCTCCTAACTTTTTGAGTGGTTGACTTTGCAACCTTAACATTGTTTAATATTTTAATGTAAAACTTATATTTTAATTTGAGGTGGAGGTAACAGACATATTTGCAAGTCCACTTAAAGATGATCGGAATTTGAAAACTATACTGTAACCATAACCACAGCATCTCCTCAACTTGGTAACTGAATACTTGAAGACTAAATCATTGTCATAAGTGGAAAAAGATTAGCTGAAAAAATCTCTAGGTCAAAATACTGAAAGTAATCATTTAAATATTCCTTTCCTTTAAAGGAACATAAAATATTTTGCATAAGGTAAATACAAAACAAAAAGCTAAAATTTACCCTCTTTATGAAATCTAAATATAGATGGTATCCTGAACATTGATTACTGCTCTTTCCAAATTCATTTTGAAAGCAACTGTTCTTCAAATCACCTTTAAATAAAGACGGATCTGAACTATAAATTGTATTTCCTGCTACTCAGTTTCAAATTAACACTAACACATTGTGTCATTTACTTCCATTTTATGATAAAATACCAACATGAAGTGCTAACGATTGTCAAATGATAGTGATTATATACACTGGCACAGTTTAATGATTTGCAAAGAGAAAGTAATGTTGTAAGTATTTTTTCCTATATACAGAGTTTTCACCTGAATCAAGTGTTTTGTGTTTATATATAAAAATTTGTGTTCAAACTTCACTCTGGGCAGAACTGTCCAAGAGACTCAAAGAAAACAAAGAAGTTTCTAAAAGCACAAAATTAACATTAATCAATCCAGATTATACACAGTGCCTATTCTAAGTACATAGAAACTACTTTTAAATTAATCTTAATCAACAAATGTAATATATTCAGTAAAACAGATAGCAAAAAGCAAAACCAGCCATGTATTTTTACTTGAAGTTGACAAGAAAGTTTCCAATTACTCATGCATTGTCACACAAGAGATTAGATTTGGAGATTCTATTATAACAAATGTTGATCCCATGAGTAATTCCCCAACACAGCTGTGACATCAACAATGGCATTAACATTTCAACAGGAAACAGAGAGAGTCATCCTAACACTGCTGAAAAGCATTTTTTTCTAACTTTTAACCTCCCCAGGTGTTTCATAGTTCTTTTGTATTACATCGAAATTGATGCAAAATTGTAGGAAATATCTGAAAGCTTTGAAAACAAGAAGTGTTTCAACAGATAACTAGCAGTTTCCTAAAATTAGGTGGAATTAACACATCACTTTGATAAACTTTATCGCAGGATCGAAAATAAGTGTTTTAGACAAACTATAGTGAACACATTTTAACGGGAAACAGTGAACCAGTTCCTTAAATAGTGCTATTACCTAATATTTCTATAATTTGTAAAATAACTGCAGATACACTGAAAGAATTAAACTATGCTTATCCACCTTTTAGCAGCCAAAAGGGTGTCAAAACAAGGAGCTGTTTTAGGAATACATAGTGCAATATGCCTGCTCCTTTTGCTTAATTAAATCTTGCTTTTGCTCCATACGCTGCGAACAGACCAAAGTATTTCCAACTAATTTATATTCTTTGCTTTGACTTCCACCCCAGGAATGTATTCATAACGTTGTGAAAGTTACTCGTTGTGAAAATTAGCTCTGCCCTAAGCTTCTCATTTAATCCACGTTTCCTACATTGCAGGTTGCGGAGCCACATTTTTACACGGATCCAGCTGAAAGCCACAGAAAGACCAAAGCACCGAAATGCGCTGGAAGCGCCACGCGATCTCTTTTTGAAGAGGAACAGGCTGGATGAGCGCCGAGGTGGGTCTGGGCTCCGCACTGGGCGCACCCTGCCTCGCTGACAAAGCCACTTTCCGGCTGAAGGATCCCCGAGGCACTTTCACCGGCTGGGAACGCGGCGCACGGAGGGAACAGCGCCCCGGGCAGGGGCACCGAGCCGGCGGGCGAGACTCCAGCCTCTCCGTTCCCCGGGCTGGGCGGCGGGCGCCGGCGGGCGCCAGAGGGCGCCAGACACACGGGGGGGAGGACAGGAGCCCCCCGCCCGCAGCACACACCGGACCCGGCGAGCCCGCCTCGAGGGGGAGGGGGGGGCGCAACATCGTGCTACAAACGACACCCAAGGGGGGCGCGCGGGAGACCCTGACAGCGGGGAGGTGCCGAGGCCAGCACCCCCCACCCCGCCGAGGCAGCCCCGAAGCCTGGCCCCGACCGGCGGGGCAGGAGCTGGGGCGAGGGGCGCGCTCTGCCCGCCCGGGCACACGATGGCCGGGGGGGGACACCTCGACATCAGCCCCCGCCCGGCTCTGCCCCGGGCGGACTCTCACCTGCGCAGCACAGCAGGAGGCTCCCGAGCAGCGCGGCCAGCGGCGGCAGCTCCATGGCGGGGCAGTGGCAGTAGCGCCTTAGCGTCCTCCTCACAACACGGCAGCTCCCAACGGACACTCCCAGCAGGTGAACAACGGCCCGTCACTTCCGGCCGGCCACAGCCCCACAGGCACCCCC
>NW_020695670.1:0-2950 GCF_002925995.2 Terrapene triunguis | reverse complement strand
TTTCATGCACTTTATGAGTGGTCAGGTTACTTTAGAACCAGTTCCTGTTTGTATCATGCTCTGTTGATGTGTCACATGTACAGAGCATATTTGGTTAGTTCCCGCCTTGTATTTTGTTAGTTTTCTCCCTCTCTACTAAGTGTCCTTCCACATGAACTTTGCTATAGCTGCCCACCCAATTATTGCTTGAACTTGTTTTTACACAGCTTATCTCTTGCCTTGTCCCTTGACTACGGGGCCCACCCAGACCAAGCGAGGCCTACAAGGGCCAGATCTAATAGACACACATACAGCACACAGATACACTAACACACAACTATGCAGAAATCAAATAAATATGCTCAAACAGAAAACACCATGAACCACACACTGACACAGAAACAGGCACTCGCTGAATGGCTAAACAAGAAAATACAGCGTAGTTTGGATTCTGTTCCTGGAACTTTGTAATTGGGGTGGTACCAGGAGACTGAAAATAGAAGCAGGCTTTATGACTCCTGGGTTCTATCCCAGCTCTGGGAGAGAAGTGGGGTCTAATGATTAGACTAAGGCATCTGGGAACCAGGACTTCTGGGTTCTATGCCTATCTTTGTGTAGAGGGTGGGGTTAGAGCAGAGGGGGCTGGGAGCTAGGGCTTGGGTTCTATCACTGGTTTGGGGAGGGGAATAGGCTTCACTGGTTAGATGGAGAGGGGCTGGGAGCCATGACTTGCAAGTTCTAGCCCTGGCTTTGGGTGAGGAGTGGTGTTTAATGGGTTAGAGTGAAAGGGCTGGGAGCTAGGAATCATGGGTTCTATTCCTGGTTCTAGGAGGAGTGTAGGTTGTAATGGATTGGACTTTGGATCATGACTCCAAGGTTATAATTCAAGCTATGCCACTGGTTCTTTGTGTGACCTTGGGCAAGTTATTGTCTGTCTCTGCCACAGATTTTCATCTAGAAAATGAGTAATAATAATAATATGTACAATGCAACCTCATCTGAGAAATAATAGGTCATATTTCTGCAAGGTTTAATAATCAGTTAATAGTTCTGTAAGGATAGAGGTGAGATCATTATTACTTTTTAAGCACACACACACCCCTATATTTGGACTGTTTCATTGCCAATCTTGTAGATAAAATCACAATGATTTTCAAGTTATGTTTATGTCCTAAATAAGCAATCTGTCATGTAGGATGTTGTCTGTATTTCTAAGTAAAAGTGGTGTCATTTATCATTTTTAGTAAAGTAATTCAGTGGAAACTGCTAGTTTACATGGTATTTGGCATTCATCTTGAGAAACAAATATAAAGGAGAGTTTCTACCTGAAACCTTCCCTAGACAGGAAAGTCTTTGGCTTCAAAATTGTCTTATTGAGATGTGTTTGTATTTGTAGAATCACATTTTGAAGTCTTAACCCCTCATCTCCATCCCAGTCTCTAAACTGCATCAAATTCAAACATGGATTTGATTCCATTCTTCAGTGATTAAGGAGCTGACTGAGTGAGAGTTAACACCCCATTGAGGTGGATTAATCAGCAATTCAGTTTCACACTCCTTTGATGAGGCTGGATAGAGACAGAACTATTGTTCCCCTACAGGCAAAGAAGAGCTTTTGTCAACTGCCTCTGGTGATTAAAGAACCAGGGGGAGTTAGAAAAGAGACACTCATTAGGCCTGGTTTGCTCACATATTTTGTGCCACTACAGGTAGGAAGCTGATGTCAGGCTGCCAGAGATCCCCAGGAACTAAGTCCAAATAACCACATGCAACCCTGTGCTCATACACAAATGTACAGTCATACACACACAAAATCATGCACTCCTACATGTGGAAACACAGAGTAACACAACTCTCATTTATATACACAATCAGAGAAACACACAGCCCACAATACAGGCTCACACAATCTATGTCCAAAGAGAAAACAGGCTCTCATATCCAAACACACAATACACAGAGAGGCACTCACACACTCAATATCCAACCAATAGCATCCAAACACTAAGATACAAAGACACAAACATGTATTCTCTAGTGTCTAAGGGGGTGGAGGGTATGCCCTGTTTGGATACTGTTCCTGGAGCAAAATATAACCCATGAAAGAAGAATCACAGAATTGTAGGACTGGAAGGGATCTCAGGAAGTCATCTAGTCAAATCCCCCACAGTGAAGGCAGGACTAAGTATTATCTAGACCATCCCTGACAGGTGTTTGTATAACCTGCTCTTAAAAATCTTCAGTGATGGAGATTCCACAACCTCCCTAGACAATTTATTCCAGTGTTTAACAACCCTCACAGTTAGGAAGTTTTTCCTAATGTCCAACCTAAATCACCCTTGCTGCAATTTAAGCCCATTGCTTCTTGTCCTATCCTCAGAGGTTAAGAAGAACAATTCACCTGCCTCCTCCTAGTAATAATCTTTTATGTACTTAAAAATATTTAACATGTTCCCGCTTAGTCTCCTCTTCTCCAGACTAAACAAACCCAGTTATTTCAATCTTCCCTCACAGTTCATGTTTTCTACACCTTTAATCATTTTTGTTGCTCTTTTCTGGACTTTCTCCAATTTGTCCACATCTTTCCTGAAATGTGGCGCCCAGAACTGGACACAATATTCCAGTGGAGGCCTAATTAGGATGGAGTAGAATGGAAGAACTACTTCTCAAGCCTTGCTTAAACACTCCTGATGATACATCCCAGAAAGATGTTGGTTTATTTTGCAACAGTGTTAGACTGCTGACTCATATTTAGCTTGTGATCCACTACAAGACCCTGTGCATGAGTCTTCCAAACTATCTATTTTCATGCACTTTATGAGTAGTCAGGTTACTTTAGAACCAGTTCCTGTTTGTATCATGCCCTGTTGATGTGCCACATGTGCAAAGCATATTTGGTTAGTTCCCTCCTTGTATTTTGTTAGTTTCCTCCTTCTCTGCTAAGTCTCCTTTCACATGAATTTTTTCCATA
>NW_020695669.1:0-3311 GCF_002925995.2 Terrapene triunguis | reverse complement strand
TGCCCCACAACCATCCATGTGTGGAGAGGAGCTAGCTGGCTGTAGGCTGCTGAGCTCCTGACAATGTGCCCCAGAGCTTACTGGTCTGAGCTGTTCTCCAGAAAGCCCACTTGTGCCTGTCAACTAATGAATCTCACCTCAGTGCAGAAAGTCATGGCGATATTTCTCTGCTCATCCTCCTTCTCACTCTGGACAATGGTGACGGCCTCTCTGAAAACTGCAGGGAGCTGAGGGTTCTCAAACTCGATCATGGCTCTGGAACATGGAACAGAAAGTCCCTTGTGGTTATCATGGGGGAGAGAGCGTTCCTCTCTAGTTGCTGGGCTGAGATGGCAGCCTGGAACAGAGGAATATTTCACACGGAAATCCCAATCCCAAGAGAGACCCAATGAAGAGGAAACTTTGGGTTCCTACCTTGCAATCAGGCCAACACTCTACGAGAAGTAATATCAGGAGGATATCATGTCCCAACCCTGCTGTAACTGGATGCCGGCAAATTCCTTCCAGTATCCGGGCATGGAAAAAAGAGTCTTCACAGCCTCCACTGACGTGCTAAAGACAAAAAAATCCCAGTGTCAGGCAACGAGATCAGCCCCAAGCATGCAAATCTGCACAAGCCCTGGGACACACAGCATGGTCAGCAGTAGCTAGCCTCCCCGAGGATAGATCCAGTGTGATATCATGGTGCTTCCCTGCCCAATGGGCCCTGTCTACACTGCAGTGTCATTTAGTTTGTAATCAGTTAGTGACACTGTAGCTTCTTAAGATGGTTGGTATCATCACTCAATATGGTTGAATACTTGATTCTTTACTGTGGCAGGTAACAGGACACAAGCGGGCATGTGGGGCTAGATCCTTAGTCGGTGTAAGTGAGCAAAGCTGCGTCAGTTTAGACCACCTGAGGTGTTTTCTGGCGCTCTGTTTTTCCCTGTAGAAGGAGGCCCCTAACTGTGCCCACAGAACCAGTTGAATTGTTCCCTCTTCCTCCTGTCTGCCTGTGACGCTGACATCCTGCGGTGCCTGGCCCCATGTGCTGCTGGTGTGGCTCTGTCCGTGTTCTGGGACAGAGGCCACAGATTTGCTCAGCAGGCCCTGATAAAAGCACTGACGCTTTGGCAGGTGGCACATGGGGATGGATGCACAAACATGACTGCTGCCTGACTGTGTAGTGAAAGCAGCTGGCCTGTGGACGGAGTCAGATGAGCGAGTGTGACTCACAAGAACACACGGCTCTCAACCCTTTCTCCTCAAGAGAGACCTGCACCGAACTGAGCCTGGGCGAACTACAGCACCCGAACAAATGATGGCCATGAACAGACCACATGTGTTTAGCAGAACAAATCTGTTCTTCCTTTTCCTTTCAGTCATTACCTTAGGGGGCTGAGGCAGCTGGATCCCTCCTCTGGGCTGGATGTCTCGCTGGCCCTGTACGTCCCTGGCAAGCGCAGATCCATCACATACTGCACTTGCCTGACGCAGAGGATGAGCATCTGGGGATACATTTCCAGGATGGCTTCTCGGTATCCCCATAGGAAAAGGACCTCGTAAATGGTCCTCATTGCCTGGAGCGGGGAAAGAATTTCAGTCAACTATCCCAATCTGCCACCTGCCCCCATTGCCATTCGCTATTGTCCTTTTGTCATGTCTCATTTCCTCCCCAGGGTATTAGAAAAGAGGATTGGCTCTTGAGAGGGGAGGAGACATTTGGAGGCTCCTGAACCTTCACCCATTCCTGGAAGGGAAGCAGGATGGAGCCCTATGGAAAGATCAGAAGAGTCTGGATGACGTTATTCCCCATTATTTCTCTTAATGGTGCAGACCCTTTGCTTTGGCTTTCCAGCCGTGACTGGACGGGCTGAAACCATCCTGAGGAGATCCGTTCTCATAGGCCCAGTGTTTCTGGCCCAGTCAAAAGTACTGGACATCTCATGATCCCATGCTGGGAAGCTCTCTAGTCACAGTTTACAGAGCCAGAAACCTGGATACTTCCAAGAGAGACCGGAACTGCAGCTGCTCACTAAAGGGCCACCTAGAGCAGAAGACAACTGAGCCAGGGTACCAGCAGATAAACCACTTCAGATCTGTAACTTTACTTGGGGGAAGCTCCATTTACACCTCTTTGGTTTGCTAGGAGGTGTCCAGGACACACTAAGGCCTGATCTGCACTACAGAGTTAGGTCAACGCAAGGCCACTCACGCAGCATCACCCTAACTATGGAATTTCCTTCCCGTCGGCAGAACTGCCTCTCGGTGCCAAATCAATAACTCCACCTCCACAAGTGGCAGAGAGTCCAGGTTGATGCAGTTAGGTCGATGCAGTGTCAGTGTAGACACCATGTCGCTTACATCATCTGGCTTTCAGGAGCCTTCCCACAATGCCCCACCCTGACCGTACAATCGAGACGAGTGCTTCTGGTGAGGACGTGCACTGCCGACACAAGCAGCAAAGTGCAGACACACATAAGGGATGGAATTGCTGTGGCGGCTGTATGCTGAGGTAAGTTAGGTCGGCTTCATTGTTTAGTGGAGCCGTGGCCTGCAGCTAAGAAGGGGTGAAGCTCCCGCACACACACAGATCCACCATCCTCCCTGCGGTGGCGGGTTGGCAAAGTGACATCTCAAATCTCACTTACAGCCAGAGACACATTGCCGCTCTTCTCCTCCCGGCGTCTCTGCTGGAGCTTGTCCAGCAGCTGCTGCAGCACCTCCCTGGTGAGCTGTGGTTCTTCACCCAAGGCCTTCCACAGCTCAATGGCACATCTGCAAATTCAGAAACAGAAGTCAGACCTTCCCTGCTTGGCCACCTCTTGCCCTCCCCAGGGAGAGGCTTGGAGCGTAGGCAGGAAAGGCGTCTCTCAGAGGACACACCGATTGGTGCAGAGAGGCTGAAGCATGGCAAGTCCCTTCAGAGAATGTTCTATTTATTCCTTTCCCCTAATGGGCTATTGTTCCTGAAGCTAGCACCGCTGTTTCCAAGACAGTGACCATGTACTGACCACAGAGTGACCACCAAACTGTGACCCCCAGACTGTGCAAAATTCTGCTCTGTTACGCTAGGGTCAGTCCCGAGGAACTTGCCTGACCTCATTGGAGTTACTCTGGCTATTTGGGGGTGTCACTGAGACCCAGCATTTGGCCAAGTGTCTCTTAGCAGCTCAATCCTACTGCAGTGTGGTGGGCGGGGTCAGACACTGAATCAGAACATGCCCTGATAGGAGAGGATTCAGGAGCTTGGAAGGGGAGATTGTACTGCCCAGTGGGACAGAGATGGAAGGAAACTAGTACTGAAATCCCCCTCCTCTCTTCTCTCC
>NW_020695668.1:4721-10801 GCF_002925995.2 Terrapene triunguis | reverse complement strand
GATATTCCCCTTCACGCAGGTATCTTTTAAGGTCTTCCCTGTGGGGGATCCAGGCCATGGACGAGACCTCGCTTTCTGACTGACTGGTAGTGGAGTTCATCCACATTGCGGTGTCTGCAAACAAAACCCTGCAGTTCAAGACTGGTACCAGAAACCCAGAGGCCATGATGACAGAAGGCAGGAGGTCCAGGGGCTTCTCTAGCTCACTTTGTGGCAGGTTCTGTCACTAGCTACATACCACACCCGCAAACAGACAAGCACGCCCACAAGCAAACATGCACGTGCAAACACCCATGCAAAGACTCAAACTTTCTAACTCACACATGGGACTCTCTCGCAGTCACCTGAGGGCCCCATTTTACACTTACTGGGAACTCATGTAAATGTCCGAAAGTGCAAAGTAGTGGAGCATCAGGGCCATCATATGGAGAGTAAATGGAAGCGTTCAGTCATCAGCCTGCTAACTAGAGATGGCCCTGAGCTTGGACATACAAATTCAGCCTTCTCCAGAGTTCTGGTCAGGTGTCTCCGCTCTGGACTAATAGCTAAGGCCCTGTGTAAATTATGATTTCATGGAGTGCCTGGAAGTCATGAAAATACTCCAATACCATATTTTTTGTCAATATTCTCAAGTGTATAATGTAAAATATTTTATACAGAAAATCAGCGTAGCAAACTGCAGCCCAGCTGTTACGCACCTGTGTGTCCTGTTCTTCTGCATGCGCAGCATAGAGTGCTGTGAAAGTGAATTGACCTAAATGCAATCTAGGTGGGAAACACTGAAACAGGAAACTGGAGGTCTCTAAAAAAGCTAAAAGGTGTCTGCCGCAGATCTCATCAAGTACCATCCACCGATATCCACCAAGAGTTTTACACAGTGATGGAGGCAAGCTCCTCTGTAGCTCTTGCAATGCTACCGTAGATCACTACCGAAAAGGGTCTGTTGACAGGCAGCTGGATTCGGGTTTTCACCAAAAGAAAGATGGAAATTCAAATTGTGACAACTGCTTTACTTGTGAAGGAACAAAAATTCCTCGTTTCAAAATTCTGTGGAAAACTGTAAAGTACGCAACTCTAAATTTTAACCTTACACAGGGGTTTGTTTGCACAAATATCCCCCTTGAAAAACTGGACACCCAGAAGCTATGGGAATTCTTCAGACATAATGTAGCAATTGGTGGATCGATTCCTTCATCAGCCTCACTAAGACAAGAACATATAATGTTGCCAAGTGTCACAAGCATGAGATTATGGCATTGGTAAAGCAGTCTGATTGCTTGTCCACGATCACTGTCAAATCGACTGCCCACAATCAGTATGTGTCACATTTTATTTTGTTTTGCAAGGCCTAAACGATGAAGACTCACTGATTCAGAACTGAAAGTTGTGCTCGCTGATATGATTTGCCTACAGACTTTTAATTACAACACCATTGCACAAACTATTGTAAAATGCTAGAATACCTTTGGGGTGGATTTTGATGATAGTGCTGCATTTATCGCTGATAGTGCATCATATATATTAAAAGTGGTGTGTAGAGTACGGACACTGCATGCCCAGCTATCATGGGTATAAATAGCAATGTAGACTGTGAGGTGTGACTTAAGCTAGTGGAGTGCCCTACACGCCTGATTTCCCCGCCCCGCCACCCCCGGGTATGTAGCCTATATAGGCTCTCTACATGCCCAAGCAGTGTCTCCAGTGTCTATACTGCTATTTTTAGCAGGGTAATGTCCTACTGCTTCCCCCTTGCCAGAGCCTTTCACTGCGCTGTGCAGCTAGACATACCCACATGGTAGCCCTTTCTAGTGACGTTTAGGGGACTGTAGGGGACGTTTAGGGGATGTTTGTGTTTACTGCTGACTTTAGTTGCAATATTACTTATGCATATACTGTGACATTCAATACTTTGCCCTTTACACTATCATGAATTTTCTAAACAAAAATTTGTGATTTACACAGGGCCCTGCTAATAACAAAGGGGGATAGGTACGTGTGTGTGTGTGTGTGTGTGTCTAGGGAAGGGAGAAAAGATCTGAGCACGGGTCTTCCAGTCTGGCTGAGCTGTATGGAGCAGAACACCCAGGGTGCAGGGGGAGGGAAAAGGTGTCTTTAGGCCATTTTGTGGCCCCTGATCTTCTTGCTGTAAACTGAATTGTTTTGAGGAACAGTTCTTGCTGCTGAGGCTTGCAGGGGTGTAGAAATGCCCCTGTTTCCCCAGACGTGCTGCCAGCTTGGCGGGTTAGGAGAGGGGTGGTATTGGAGCAACTGCTGTCTCGTATTATCCATCTCTGTAAAGGATTTTGCAACATGGTCAGCATGAAACTGTACAGCATCTGGATGGCACCGGAGGATTCCTCTGCACTCCAGTGGTTCTTTCTGGTAGCTGGATGTACCAGCTTTAAGGCAGTTTTGCCATAATAATGAACAGGAGAATCTGGCCTAAGACTTGAAGATGAGATTTGAAGCTGCAGTGAGTCAGGTGGAGAAATACAGGTAAGCTCTTCTAGGTGGCAGGAGCTTTATAGAAGAGCGCAGAGTGAAAAGACTAGATAGTCAAAAAGGCCTGGGTCCTTCTGGATAAACAGAGGGAGCTGAGAAGAGAGCAGGCATTCCTCTGGGGGTCTGTTTACACTGCACATTAAGCCTGGGCTCTGACTCAGGTTTGAGCCCAAACCTTCCTTCCGTCCACATGCAAATCGGTCTGATTCAGGTCAGCAAGCACTCAGTACCCAGGTGCTAGGACACCACTAGAGGGATGGGTCAAAGCCTGAATCCTGTTCTGACTTGTACCCAAGCCCTCTCATTTTGCAATGTGGACCAGCTCAAACCTCAGACCTGAGTCAGAAGGTTTGCGCAGTGTAGTACAGAGGCGTTTGCACAGCTGTGAGACCTGGGTCCAGCAAATGGAAGTCCAGGTTTACAAAGCAGTGTTGATGCTCAAGTGTGGACTTGGAAACACTGATTCCACAAGCCTGGGTCTGCACAGCGTAGACATACCTTGGCAGGCAGGAGAAAGTGCATGGAGAATTTCATCCCTTTGCGCTGAATTATCTAGCAGAATGTGGGACAATCTGATCAGGGAGAACTCTGATGCCTTTGTTACTGGAGGCAAAATTATCATGTTACAACAAACATGGAATATGGTTAATACAATGGGATGGGGTGGAGAAGATAAGCAGAGCTGAGTCTTTTGATGTAATGCTGAGGATTATAAGTGCGTCACTTACCTGGAGGCTACAGGTACAAGCTGATTCTCAGAGACCTTCTCTGGAAATCCCTTCTTTAGGATTCCCTCCCTATTGGCAAGACAGTCTTTTTTCCAAGCACCCTGTCCTACATTTGGTAGGTGAATAATGTCTGGATGGTGTCCTCAGAAACACACCCCAAGCCAGCTGGGAAACAGGCTTGATGCCAGCTCCCTGTAACCATAGACATGATGCCTACATTATGATGTCATCGGAGGCTATCTGTGTTCATCCTGTGGCCGAATAAAGCCTTTCCAGAGTGTCTGACTTCTGTTATGACCCCCTCCTGCCCTCTTCTGCAGGCTCCGGCCCCTTAAAGAAGAGTGGAGAATGATAGCATGCTGAAGGCAATGGGGTTTTGTAAAAACCTTGTATGTGTCTGATGATAAAGAAAGCCACAAAACTACCCAGCTGCTATATGATTGAAAATGAAAATAGTGTGTTAGATTTTTCTTTGGAGGGGAGGGAGAGTTCATTTATTTAATTTTTAAAAACGATTTATTTGGGAAGTTTTTAACAAGTTTACAAATCCTTGCCATGCAATTATCAGAAACAAAACACTCCATTACAACAGTTATCTTTTGGAGACCTGATACAGGAATATAGTCACTGGATCTTTCTATTTAACAGGGTGCTACCATATTACAGAGTGAGTGAGCATCATTACAACACCTATGTTTCTAGTGATTTTATTAAATGGAGTGAAATCTTTATATACACTTAACAGACAAAGTATGTCTATCAAATGTTAATATTAAAAATAATTGGACAGGTGTGCTGGTTTTTTTTGCAGGTGAATGTACTTTGAGTACTGAATAAAAGGTAATCAAATATCTTAGTATCTATCTGTCCTCTGTCTATTTTGCTGAGTACGTAATTGGTGTGTGAATTTTTCCATAACCACAACCTCCTATATATATTTTTTAACCATCCTCCATGGTTGGGCTATTTTTCTTTTTCCAGTGAGAAGCTACCAATAGCCGATGAGAGATTAAGTCTTCATTTCCTTTCGTGTGACCCTTTCCGATAGGAAGCCCCAGGAGGATTATCAAAGGAACATTTGGGTCATTTACATTGTCTTGACACACCTAAGTACATATCTTATTACAGAATTACCAATACTAAGCAACATATTGTATATTGACCATATACAGTTATAGCATCCCCCTCCCCCAATTATTTAAAGACAACGTTAACATGCTATACCATTCATATTAACTTCTTTAGGGGGAGGAGAAAGCAGAATGTTTCCTGGTCGGGGAAGTATCTCACTGAGATAATCTCAGGAGAATAGAAAGCAAGGAAAGCTAAAGGTGGAAGAGGGTTGTAATTCAGTTGTTATCCTCTGTGTATATCCTTCTTGACTATCCTGTCAGAATAGGAATACCATGTCTGTATCAAAGCATCTTGATTTCAGTATTTCTATTGTATTGTTTTCCTGGGCAAGGTATACTATTACTTTTAATCATTTTTGTTGTGAATTTGTCTGGCACTGTTCTCACAAAATTTGTCAGGTCTTCCATTATAAGATACTCTATTAGTGTTATGGGTGGTTGAGGAACAATAGCAGGCTCTTATTTTATTTAAGGGCATTGATACATACGCAGCGCTAAGGCAAGCTGGGTACAGTAACTCCTCACTTAAAGTTGTCCCGGTTAACGTTGTTTCATTGTTATGTTGCTGATCAATTAGAGAACATGCTCGTTTAAAGTTGCACAATGCTCCCTTATAACGGTTGTTTGGCAGCCGCCTGCTTTGTCCACCGCTTGCAGGAAGAGCAGCCTGTTGCAGCGAGCTGGTGGAGGCTTGGAATCAGGGTGGACCAGCAGTGGTTTGAGCATTGGCCTGCTAAACCCAGGGTTGGGAGTTCAATCCTTGAGGGGGCCACTTAGGGATCTGGGGCAAAAAAATCAGTACTTGATCCTGCTAGTGAAGGCAGGGGGCTGGAGTCAATGACCTTTCAGGGTCCCTTCCAGTTCTATGCGATAGGTCTCTCTCTCTCTCTATATATATATATATTCAACTATCCGCTCACTAGCTGCAGAAAGCTGAATGTGCTTTTGGTAGATTGAAGGGTCACTGATGTTGTTTACTCACTAGATTGGATCTAAGTGTGAAAAATATCCCAATGGTTATAGATGCCTGTTTTGTGCCGCATAATATATGAGAGGCAAAGTGGGAAAAGTTGCTGCTGGGATGGAGGTGGAGTGGCTGTCTACTGAGTTTGTACAGACAGATACGAGGGTCATTACCAGATCTTAGGGGAGACTTTGAAAGAGCATTTTAACAATCAGCTACAGTAATGTGCTGTGTCTGACTGTGCTCTGGCCCTAACGGTTTGTTAGGAATGTTGTAGTGCTTGGTGTATGTTTATGTGTATAACCCTGTGTCTTATAATGAACCTAGGAATTATCCTGTTTTGTTGTGCAGTTATAACTGACACACTTTCACTGAAACAATGAGTTAAGCAGTGCTTGCTGTACATTACACATGAATGGGTGGTTTCTTGAATGTATGAGGACTGTGGTGCTGCATACTTAAAGTACTGGGTGCTTTGAGTCCTACTACGCATTCTGCAGTATGTGCAGTGAGCTAATGAAGATATATTTTTTTAAAATGGAATTTTATTGACTGACAAAAGCAGTGGAAAAAATGTACAAGAGGACAATACAATGCAAACGTCAAACGTAAACTAACCAAATGGAACTTTAAATATAGAAAGGCAGAAAACAGCTCTGTCCATTACAGTGTAGAAATACAATCCAGTTTGGCTAGGGCCGGCTCTGGCTTTTTGGCCCCCCTAAGCAAAAAAAAAAAAATCGGGGCGGCGGG
>NW_020695668.1:0-4621 GCF_002925995.2 Terrapene triunguis | reverse complement strand
AAAAAAAAAAAAAAAAAAAAAAAAAAAATCGGGGCGGCTGGAGCGGCAAAGCAAAAAACAAACAAACAAAAAAACTTGTGGCGTGGCCGGAGTGGCAAAGCAGGAAAAAAAACAAAAAACCTGCGGGGCGGCTGGAGCCAGGGTGCAGGAGGCTAGCGGGGGGGAGGGGGAGGGAGCGGGGGGAGAGAGAGAAGGGGGACGGCCAGGGCTTCAGCGGGGCGCTCGCCACGCGGCCCCGACCGCCACACCGCCTGCCGGGAGGGCTCCTTGCCACTCCGGTCGGCGGGGAGGGAAGGACGCGGGCTGCCCTGCCAGGCTTGCTACAGACCTGCTCCCAGCAGGGCGCTCCCCTCCTCCGCGCCGCTGCACCCTACAGGGCGGCTTGATCGACAAACAAACAAACAAAAAAAGCGGCCGTGCCGCCCTAGGATTGGGCGGAATGCCGCCCCGTAGAATCTGCCGCCCCAAGCACCAGCTTGCTCGGCTGGTGCCTGGAGCCGGCCCTGAGCTTGGCTACACATACACCAACCATGCCTCTCATCGATCAGTGTATGTGAAGCTGTGGTTGTTCTTACTGTCCCCGAGCATGCAGTGGTAGGGATGTGACCCATGGTGCCAGCTGGATTGTTGGAGGGGTGTAGGGAGCTGCCATCGTGGAGTTCTCCAGGAATTGCAAAGGGTGGTGAGTCCATGATTGTTGGACCTGTAGGTCAACCTAGAGTCTGCAGTATTTGTGTTTGCTGCCTGAGAATCCCCATTGTGTCCTGGTGCATCTCCCTCTCTTTTTCCTGATCTGGATAAAATTTAATGTTGATAAATGCAAAGTAATGCACATTGGAAAGCATAATCCCAACTATACATATAAAATGATGAGGTCTAAATTAGCTGTTACCACTCAAGAAAGAGATCTTGGAGTCCTTGTGGGTAGTTCTCTGAAAACAGCCCACTCAATGTGCAGCGGCAGTCAAAAAAGCGAACAGAATGCTGGGAATCATTAAGAAAGCGATAGAAAATAGGACAGAAAATATCATGTTGCCTCTATATAAATCCATGGTACACCCACATTTTGAGTACTGTGTACAGATCTGGTCGCCCCATCTCAAAAAAGATATATTGGAATTGAAAAAGGTTCAGAAAAGGGCAACAAAAATTATTAGGGGTATGGAACGGCTTCCGTATGAGGAGAGATTAATAAAATTGGGACTTTTCAGCTTGGAAAAGAGACAGCTAAGGGGAGATATGATTGAGGTCTATAAAATCATGACTGGTGTAGAGAAAGTAGATAAGGAAGTGTTGTTTACTACTTCTCATAACACAAGATCTAGGGGTCACCAAATGAAATTAATAGGCAGCAGGTTTAAAACAAATAAAAGGAAGTATTTCTTCACACAACACACAGTCAACCTGTGGAACTCCTTGCCAGAGAATGTTGTGAAGGCCAAGACCATAACAGGGTTCCAAACAGAACTAGATAAATTCTGTGCTCCCAGAAGGTAAGAGGCCTCAAGGTTGATTGAGTGGGCAACGCAAAACTCCCAGAGATAAGAACCCTAGGAGGTACTTGTGACGTTATTGACATAAACTGGGACCATGTAGATCATTGTTGCAACCAGGGTCCTGTGGTGGCACCCAAATCTTGTATAAAGGGGGTCAAATGGGGTGTCTAAGACAAGGTTATGGTTTACTGGTTATGATTATGCTGTCTATATGTGTGTATCTGTTTTGTAGTTGAAGTTATGAATATTGGCTCTATACTATCTGTATGGCAAACTTATGCTATGCTTCTGGGTGACATCCCAGACAAGCTGGGATTAGCTCTGCCTAGCCTGCTTGATGGCCCATTAAGGACCATCAGCTATACAATGGACCCATTGAGAGAAGGCCAATATGCCTTCAGACTCAGCAAAGTATGCAGGGACTGGCCCATGTGACTCCAGGCTCCATTTTGCTGTAATTTTCCACAGTGAGAACAAAGAGGTGTCCTTACACCTGGAAAAGACTATATAAGGCTGATGCCTCATCTCCATTGGGTCTTCAATCCTGCTTCATATCTCTGGAGGAACTTTGCTACAAGCTGAAGCTTTGAACAAAGGACTGAGGACCCATCCCAGCGGGGGATGTATTCCAGAGACTTGATTTGAACCTGCAGTTTATTCTATCGCTGCTGCAAGCCTAAACCAAGAACTTTGCCATTACCGTATGTAAGTGATTCCATTTAACCAATTCTAACTCTCATCTCTATCTTTTTCCTTTTATGAATAACCTTTAGATTTTAGGTTCTAAAGGATTGGCAACAGCGTGATTTGTGGGTAAGATCTGATTTGTATATTGACCTGAGTCTGGGGCTTGGTCCTTTGGGATCAGGAGAACCTTTTTCTTTTACTGGGGTATTGGTTTTCATAACCATTTGTCCCCATAACGAGTGGCACTGGTGGTAATACTGGGAAACTGGAGTGTCTTAAGGAGATTGCTTGTGAGACTTGCGGTTAGCCAGTGGGGTGAGACCGAAGTCCTCCTAGTCTGGCTGGTTTGGTTTGCCTTAGAGGTGGAAAAAACCCCAGCCTTGGGCTGTAACTGCCCTGTTTGAGCAATTTGTCCTGAGTTGGCACTCTCAGTTGGGTTCCGCCAGAACCGCATCGTCACAGTACTGTAAGTACAGCGTCCAGAGGGAGACAGCTTGGCGAGTACACTGAGGCCAGTCACACCTGGAGAGGTCTGAGGTGCAGTCTTGCATGTTGTACCATGGCCATGTGACCTTGGTCTTCCAAGCAGGCTAGAGTAGCTGCAGGGGAAGCAGCCAATCAGGGCTCAGGAGGACCATATAAAAGATGTTGCAGAGCAGAGCAGTAGTCAGTTGCTGCTTGGAGCAGGAGAAGAAAGGACTGCAGGCCTGACTGCCTGGAAGAGCAGCAGGGCCCTGGGGGGCATTGAGGGAGCTCCTGGCTGGTTGCTAGGACTGAGTAGGGACTGAGCCTGGGAGGACTGCAGGAAGATAGTGTCTCCAGTGAGGAAGCCCTGGAGATACAGCCCTATACCAGGGATGGACTTCTTAAAGACCAAAGCCCAGGGAGGGCAAGAGAGAGACACCACCACAGGGGTACTGAGATAGGCCCCGGTGGACTGTATACCCCAAAGGGGTTTGTGCTAGTTAATATGCAGACAGTGTGACTCAGCTGGAGCGCTGTGTTACTGACAAACATGCCTCAGACCACCGAAAGGAGTCACCCAGAACTAAAGATTTCAGAGTAGCAGCCGTGTTAGTCTGTATCCGCAAAAAGAACAGGAGTACTTGTGGCACCTTAGAGACTAACAAATTTATTAGAGCATAAGCTTTCGTGGGCTACAGCCCACTTCTTCGGATACATATAGAGTGGAACATTTTTTCTCTTACTTTATTGGCCTCTCAGAGTTGGTAAGACAACTCCCACCTGTTCATGCTCTCTGTATGTGTGTATATATATCTCCTCAATATATGTTAGTCTCTAAGGTGCCACAAGTACTCCTGTTCTTTTTACCAGAACTAAAGAATGCAGACTCACCCAACCAGAAGGGGGTACTTGCGAGAGGTGGGTGCCAACCCCGCTACAACTCCTTTCCCTGCTTATCCTTAGCAGTGAGATCTGTGCTAGAATGACCCCCACCTTTGGAAAAGTGTGGGAGAATATTAGAATTTTTTCCCTAGTCGGCTGTGCCACAACCCTTGCAGAGTGACTGCTCTTTTCCCAATGGGGAGTGCCCTCCTCCTCCCCGCCAACACTCACCAGGCTTTGGGTGTTCGCAGAGATGTGTGCTTGCCATGTTGCTTGTTATGTTGCAAAAGGTGTATTTTACTGAAATGTTTTAATGCTGTGCATGAATTTAATAATTATGCTTCTGTGCATTGTTTCTTGTGCTTCGGCAGATGTGACCATCAGGAACACCCCCCACACGCTGGCCAAGCGTCTGCTCCAGATAAGAAAGCACCCAAGATGGAGCAAAGAAAACATGTTCTGGGAGGTACTGCACTCCTCTCATGTAGAGAAAAGGGAACGCAAGGAGTGGTGGAAACAGAAAGGCAGGACAGAAAAGAAAATCAGGAGTTTGTTAAGGACGCTACTGAGTGGATGATTAAAGTAATGGAGGAGCAAACGCAGAAGTTGAAGTCCTTAATAATGCTGAAGACTGAGTAGATCAGTACCCGCCCTCTCCTGCAGCACATTCAGAACTCTTTTCCATGTCCCCACCTTCCTTCAAACTCTGCCTGCACAGTCCTTTCCACTTTCCGGGACTTCTCGGTTTCTCCTTCACTCCACCCCCTCGGACAACTTTCTGGGATTGAAGGCATCAGGAATGCATCTGGAGCTTGTGCTGAAAATCCATGTCACACAATATGAGTAAATAGTTTAATTAAGCCATGGCAAAGTTAAATAACTTAAAAGTGGATTTGTTATAAGGCCTTAAAGATGGCAAAATTGCTTTATAGGGGAAATATGCAAATTAAGCTCTTTAGACAAACTAGTTTATACTATTCCTAGTGCTTCCTAAAGAGGAGATTAAATCAATAACCTTATTAAAATATAGGTTTGTAAATATTTTATTTTAAAAACCTAACTGAAGACCACAAAGCTGAAAACAAATCAAG
>NW_020695667.1:0-8201 GCF_002925995.2 Terrapene triunguis | reverse complement strand
CAAT
The DNA here is from genome assembly GCF_002925995.2 of Terrapene triunguis. Lineage (NCBI taxonomy): Eukaryota > Metazoa > Chordata > Testudines > Emydidae > Terrapene > Terrapene triunguis. The sequence continues at coordinate 8,197 of NW_020695667.1, read as the reverse complement.
AAGGATTCTTTAAAATACAGCCAGCTCTCCTGGACTCCTTTCCCCCTCATGTTATTCTCCCAGGGGATCCTGCCCATCTGTTCCCTGAGGGAGTCAAAGTCTGCTTTTCTGAAGTCCAGGGTCCGTATTCTGATCCTGAACTCGACCATCTCATGGTCACTGCCTCCCAGGTTCCCATCCACTTTTGCTTCCCCTACTAATTCTTCCCGGTTTGTGAGCAGCAGGTCTAGAAGAGCTCTGCCCCTAGTTGGTTCCTCCAGCACTTGCACCAGGAAATTGTCCCCTACACTTTCCAAAAACTTCCTGGATTGTCTGTGCACCGCTGTATTGCTCTCCCAGCAGATATCAGGGTGATTAAAGTCTCCCATGAGAACCAGGGCCTGCGATCTAGTAACTTCTGCTAGTTGCCGGAAGAAAGCCTCGTCCACCTCATCCCTCTGGTCTGGTGGTCTATAGCAGACTCCCACCATGACATCATCCTTAATGCTCACACTTCTAAACTTAATCCAGAGACTCTCAGGTTTTTCTGCAGTTTCATACCGGAGCTCTGAGCAGTCATACTCCTCTCTTACATACAATGCAACTCCCCCACCTTTTCTGCCCTGCCTGTCCTTCCTGAACAGTTTATATCCATCCATGACAGTACTCCAGTCATGTGAGTTATCCCACCAAGTCTCTGTTATTTCAATGACATCATAGTTCCTTGACTGTGCCAGTTCTCCCTGCTTGTTTCCCAGGCTTCTTGCATTTGTGTATAGGCACTTAAGATAAGGTGGGTAAGGTAATATCTTTTATTGAACTAACTTCTGTTGGTGAGAGAGACAAGCTTTTGAGCCACACCGAGCTCTGCTGCAGGTCTGGGAAACACTAAGGCCATGTCTACAGCTACAGCGCTGCACCGATACAGCTGCACTGCTAGAGCACAGGTGGTGAAGACACGCTATTCTGACAGGAGAGAGCTTTCCTGCTCACATTGCTAGTGTGCACAGCGCTCTTATGTTGGTGTAACTTATGTCGCTCGGTAGGGTGGAATATTCACACCCCTGAGCAACGTACATTTTACCGACATAGGTGGTAGCGTAGACATGGCCTCGGAGTGTCACAGTAAATGTAAAGTAGAACAGATGACACTAAACAGTGAACTCACAGTCCAAGACACCATTCAAGGTGAAGTGGCCCATTCCCCCCTGTGAGTGGAGGGTGTTAAAGGAAGGTCGGCCAGGGAAGGCAGCTGGGGGAGGAGGTATTAGCAGGTTATTACAAAAACAAGGAGCCCGGTGGCACCTTAAAGACTAACAGATTTATTTGGGCATAAGCTTTCGTGGGTAAAAAACCCACTTCTTCAGGTTATTACAACAATTTGTAACCCACGAACAATTCCCCCCTCAGCTGCCTTCCCCCCCTCTTCCTTCCTCCCCTATGATTGGAGGGGTGTTAACAGGCCACTTCACCTTGAAGGGGTCTCCCACAGCTCCCAGGAAAGTGCTCTAACTACTGGGCTATGGGATACTCTGATATGGGGCTTTCTCAGTATCTCCCGTTGAAGCTGTTCCAAGGTGGATAAGTACTTAGAGCAGTGGTGGGCAACTTGCGGCCCGTCAGGGTAATCCGCTGCTGGGCGCAAGACAGTGTTTACATTGACCGTCTGCAGGCACGGCCACCTGCAGCTCCTAGTGCTTGCCGTTCACCGTTCTCGGCCAATGGGAGCTGTGGGAAGCGGCGGGCCGCAGGGAGGTACACACTGTCTCGTGGCCTGCCAGCGGATTACCCTGACGGGCCGCAGGTTGCCCACCACTGACTTAGTCACTGAGACACCAAGAGAGCGCAAGAATGACTCTCTAGCATGGGGGTTCAGGCGGGACCCACCTGAGAGATGGGAGACCCAGGGGACAGTGCCCCTGCTCCAATGACTCTTTAATAGTTATCCACAGTGGAACAGCTTCAACAGGAGAGACTGAGGATGACCCACATGGGAATACCCCAGAGCTCAATGGTTGAAGCACATTCCAGAGGGGTGTGGGAGACCCCCCTGTTCAAATCCTTTCTTCCCTCAGGCTCCAGGGGGAACTGAATGTAGGTCTCCCACATCCCAGCTGAGTCCTCTAGCCACTGGGCTAAAAGTTATAAGATGGGCAGCTCCTCCACATTTTGAGTGGGATCTGATCCAGAGAACGGCCTCTGAGCATGCCTACCCGATAAGATAGGCAGAGAAGTGCCTGTCTCTCTGCTGGTCATAGATCACTGTGGGGCTTAGGCAGGAAATAGGTGTCCAGATTTCTAGAGCAAGGCAGAGGCAGAAACATAGGCACTAAGGGAACTTTTACACTGGAAATGTAGGTGCCATGTTTAGGCACCTTCAGGATTAGGTGGCAGCCAACCAAGAGATTGCAGTGTTACTTAAACATAGGGTACAGGCACCTAAATATCTTTGTGGACCCAAGCAAGCCTATGTCTTTCTGGGCCTCAGTTCCCCATCTGTAGTTACCTCTACACTGTGATTAAGTCACCCCTTAACCTTCTCTTTGCCGAGCTAAATAGACTCAGCTCCTTGAGTTCCTCACTATAAAGAATGGTTAGTTACTGTCACATGCGGGATGGCCCTTTAAGACAAGTTAGGCTCAGCCTAGCCCCCAGCTGATGGTGACATGATAAAAAACAGTTACTAACCTTGTCTATAAAACTGTTGTTCTTCAAGATATGTTGTACATGTCCATTCCACTTCAGGTGTGCGTATGCCCAGTGCACCAGAGTCAGAGATTTTTCCTTAAGCAGTACCCATGCACCCTCAGCAGTCTCTCATTACTGCACGATTGTATAAAGAGCAGAGCCACCCCATCTACTCCTGAGTTCCTTCTTGCCAGACAGACTCTGATATAAAGGGAAGGAGCGTGGGTCTGGACTGGACATGTGCAAAAGAGCTTGCAGACCAGTTACAGAACAGGATAGTGACCACTTTTCTTTTTGAGTGATTGCATATGTCCATTCCACTTCAGGTGACTCGCAAGCAGTTCAGTCTGGAGGTGGGTTTGGGAGTCTACCTGAACATTGTAAAACCACACTTCCAAACTTGGCCTCGCCTCTGGAATGCTGAGAGAGGATGTTGTAAAGATATGCATCAATGTCCAAGTTGCAGATCTACAAATGTCTGCTATAGGTACTTGGGCCAAACAAGCTGCAGAAACTGCTTGAAATCTCATAGCGTATGCTATCAGCTTCCTCAGAAGTGACACTGTAACGATGCTGCCTCTGGCGGGACACAACTGAGAGTATCAATTCAGGACAAATTGCTTAGAGCAGGGCAGTTACAGCCCAAGGCTGGGGTTTCTCCACTTCTAAGGCACACCAAACCAGACAGACAGAGAGGACTTTGGTTTACCCCACTGGCTAACCACAAGTCACACAAGCAATTCCCTTAGACACTCCAGTTTCCCAGTATCACCACCAGTGCCACTCGTTATGGGGACAAATGGTTATGAAAACCAATACCCCAGTAAAAGAAAAAAGGTTCTCTTGATCCCAAAGGACCAAGCCCCAGACCCAGGTCAATATACGTCAGCTCTTATCCACAAATCACGCTGTTGCCAATCCTTTAGAATCTAAAATCTAAAGGTTTATTCATAAAAGAAAGAAATATAGATGAGAACTAAAATTGGTTAAATGGAATCAATTACATACAGTAATGGCAAAGTTCTTGGTTCAGGCTTGTAGCAGTGATGGAATAAACTGCAGGTTCAAATCAAGTCTCTGGAGTACATCCACAGCTGGGATGGGTCATTCAGTCCTTTGTTCAGAGCTTCAGTTTGTAACAAGGTTCCTCCAGAGGTCAGAAGCAGGATTGAAGACAAGATGGAGGAGATGCAGCAGCCTTTTATAGTCTCTTGCCATGTGGCCTCTGCTTTTGTTTGTTTCAAAGACAAACTCTCCAGCACATGGCATGGAAAAACCTTAGAGTTCTGTCCATAGGCATGTCCATGCATGCCTTGCTGAGTCACAAGGTGTATCTACCTTCTCTCAATCGGTCAGTTGTGTAGCTGATGGTCCTTAATGGGCTATCAAGCAGGCTAGGCAGTGCTGACGCCAAATTGTCTGAGGTGTCACCCAGAAGCATAGCACAAGTTTGAAATACAGACAGTATAGAGCCAGTACTTATAACTTTACATACAAAAATGATACAAGCATACAGACAGCATAATCATAAGCAGCCAACCATAACCTTGTCTTAGACACCTTATTTGACCCCCTTTATACAAGGTTTGGGCCACTACAGGATCTTGGTTGTAAAAAATGATCTATCCTGTCCCAGTTCATATTAATAACGTCACAGGCACCTTTGCAATGTCATCTCTCGTCGCATAGATGTTTGCAGGACAAAATCCAGGAGGAAGTTCTTTGTGTCAAGGGTGGGAGGCCTTTCATTCTGCCCACAACTGAAATTAACAGCTGGGATGACACTCGAAAAGATCAAGTAAAAGGGAAAACCTCTTAGATTCCATGCCATGGATGTTCATTCTTCAGCCTTATGAGAATGAGATTTAGGAAATAATGTCAATAAATATATGGCTTGATGGAGGTGGAATTCCAAAACTACTTTAGTCAGGAATTGTGCATGGGACCCTAAGTATACCTTATCTTTATAAAAACCATCTAAGGAGGGTCAGCTATCAATGCTCGTAATTCAACCACTCTTCTCGCGGATGTAGTAACTACCAAAAATGCTACTTTCATAGATAGATGCAACAAGGAACAGGTAGCCATTAGTTCAGAGGGCAGACTCATCAGGTCCCTCTTCTCTCAACACTAAACATACCCAGTTTTTTTATCCTTTCCTCATAGATCAGGTATTTTAAACCATTCATCATTTTTGTTGCTCTCCTCTGGAGTCTCCAAATTTGTCCACATCTTCCCTAATGTGTGGCACCCAGAATTGGGCACAGTACTGCAGTTGAGGTCTCACCAGGGCCAAGTAGAGTGGGTCAGTTACCCCCCTCTTCCCATGTCTTATATTCATCATGGCTGTTAATATACCCTAGAGTGATATTTTTTTGCAATTGCATCATATAATCTTGCATGTGGAGTGCCACCATGTGTCCCAGCAAGCTGAGGCAGACTCTCAGAGTCCTTGGCTGAGAATGAAGGCCTGATGTTACATTTTAAAAAGCCTTCCTTGAGGAAGATCCACTCTATGCAACGCGGAGTCCAATGTTGCCCCTAGAAACTCTTGATTGAGGCTAGAGCAGACATTTTGCCTTGGCCGAGGTACCTTGCCCTACCAGGACCTCCAAGCATTCAACACAGAAGTGTAAGCAGAGTCAGGATGACCTCTACCCTGACATCTGGTGGTGAATTATGGCGAGTGTGGAAAAGAACTCCAGGGGCTGATCTTGTTTGCATAGGCACACCCACTCGCCTGGCATGAAACACAGCAACTGAAAGTGGTTACTTTGGCTGGTGTGGGATCCCCAGTTTCTCTATTATTGGGGCAGGAAGAATAAAGTTTTGTTACCCTGATTCTGTGAATCAAGGCCAGTGGAACTGTTGTATGACAGAAGGACTAAGTGAGTCCTTCACCATTACCTAAGTAGCACTTGCTTGACAAGGGGCATGGGTTACAGAACCCAGTGAATTGAGAGAGGATGGGGACAGGTATTTGTACCTGATGGTATGGGCCCCCTCTAAGGGTTTGAAACACCAATTGCACTGCCTCCTCTCTTCACTGTTGAATGTCAGAGCTAACTTTGATTCCCTTAGGAGTCTAGTTACAGGCTGCTGAGCTGAATTCACTTTGGGCCAATGGTGTACCAGCACTGGGGCTCCCCTACTATACTATGAGCTGAAATTGCTAAGAGCTAAAATCACAAAAGAGCTGATGTTATTAAGAGCTGAGATCACTGAGTGCTGTGTTAACTAGTGGGGGAGCCTGAAGCTATATTGCTCAGCAGCTGGCGGAGCAATTTGTGGGGACGACTGGAGGAGCAGCGAGCGGCGTGGAGCCTTGCGGGGCCGGTTGGAGTGGCCCAAGGAACGGCGAGCGGAGCTGTTTGCGGGGACGGCTGGAACGGCTCACAGGTCGGTGAGCGGAGCGGAGTGGAGCGGAGCAGCTTGTAGAGCGGAGCAGTTCGTGGGATGGCAGGAAAGTGGACTGGCTCATGGTAAAGGCTGCAGCGGAACCCCCACGGAAAAACAGACGGCTGGCCAGCCTCGGATCACGTAAGGTGCCCCTTAACACCCTGCATGCCCCCCCCTATTTTACTCTGGGGCTGCACTGACCAGGGACAGAGACTTTGGGGGTTGTTGGACTTTTGGGACTTTGGGTGGTTGCTGGACCCAAGAGACTTTGGGGGTGTTGGATTTTGGGGACTCTGGGTGATTTTTGGGTTGCTGGATTCAAGAACCAAAGGGAAAGGACACAGCCCAATTTGCTGGGGTGGGTTTTGCTCATGGTTTGTGTTATAAATCCTGTTTGTGGTGTTTTTCCAATTTTATGCTGATGTCGTTTACCTCATGTTATTAAACATTTTCTGCTACACTCAAACTCCGTGCTTGCGAGAGGGGAAGTATTGCCTCTTAGAGGTACCCAGGGGGGTGGTATGTAATTGTCCCAGGTCACTGGGTGGGGGCTCGAGCCGGTTTTGCATTGTGTTATTGAAACGGAACCCCTAGATACAGAACCCGGCCCTTGTTGCTGCCAACTTAGATGGGCAGAAGGGTTACAGAAGCAACTGCAGCAGCTGGCATTGCTACACAGCAGCAGCTCCTTGGCTTCGCAGCAGACGGTGCAGTAGGACTGCTAACAGTCATCACCCACCGCTTCCGCTGCAACTCTGCTCTCCTGCTCCCCAGCGACGAGCTCGGGGGATCCATTCATGAAGCCTGGACAGTAGTAAGGAGCAGTTCAACTATAGGCTGAGCAAGTGCAGAATGGTGGTAGAATGTGCCTTTGGACGTTTAAAAGCTCGCTGGTGCTGTTGGTCAGACCTCAGCACAACCAACATTCCCATTGTTATTGCTGCTTGCTGTGTGCTCCATAATATCTGTGAGAGTCCTGGTAGGGCAAGGTACCTCGGCCAAGGCAAAAGAGCAAGAGCCCTGGAGCTGTTACATGTGTCAACCACAGAAGTGCTATAGGGTGTTACAGCGCCGACCGGACTGGAATGTACGGCTGCAAGACTTCTTCACCAGCGACAAAGGACAGGAATATGATGCACCTAAAATCTAAAAAGGCCCGCACATTTCCCAGTGCCTATGTTTCTGCCAGAGTCACTACCCTTGATAACAGAATGTCAATGATTGCATTGGCTACTTGGATCACAGCAGCCCCCACAGTAGACTTGCCCACAACAGCAGCGGTGACAGTGAGCTGAGCGGGCTCCATGCTTGTCGTGGTATGGCATCTGCATGGGTAGATTGTCTGCCGTTGCTTTCACGGAGGGAGGGGTGACTGACGACATGTACCCAAAACCACCCGCGACAATGTTTTTGCCCCAGCAGGCATTGGGAGCTTACCCCAGAATTCCAATGGGTGGCGGAGACTGTGGGATAGCTACCCACAGTGCAACGCTCCGTAAGTCGATACTAGCCACGGTAGTGAGGACGCGCTCTGCCGACTTAATGCGCTTAGTGTGGACATACACAATCGACTGTATAAAATGGATTTCTAAAAATGGACTTCTATAAAATCGTCCTAATTTTGTAGTGTAGACATACCCTTAGTCTCAGCCATCAGACAAGTGCCTCAGTACCAAGGTGAGACTTAAAAACAAAAGTCCTCTTTTTGCCAGTGGGCCAAATGAAGTACAAACACCAGGACTACAAGAAACTAACCAATCACTAATTCCTAAACCTCTGAAATATGCTAAGCAAGCTACAGGGGAATAGTCAGACACTGTGTAGCTCTGTCTCACTGCCACAGGCAATAAGGAGAAGCTGAGTGGCAGCTGCTCCACCTTTATGCCTATGCTGGGGAGGGGTGTGTGCATGTGACACTCTTCAGGGTTAACAGGAGCATGCATAGGAATAAAAATTTGACTGCTTTTGGAGGGGCACGTTCTGTGCCCCTGCTGTAGCACCAGGCCAGAGGAGCTGTGAGCTCGCCTCCCGCGACCCCGAGGCTGGAGGAGTTCTGTGTCCCCGCCGGTTATTGGGGGGGGGGTATCACTTAGAAAAGTTAGATGCCTGCAAGTCACCAGGGCCTGATGAA
>NW_020695666.1:0-9861 GCF_002925995.2 Terrapene triunguis | reverse complement strand
CATTCAATGACAGACCTGCGGGTGGCTATTTTACAACAGAAAAACTTCAAAAACAGACTCCAATGAGAAACTGCTGAGCTGGAATTGATATGCAAACTAGACACAATCAATTTAGGATTGAATAAGGAATGGGAATGGCTGAGCCATTACAAACATTGAATCTATCTCCCCTTGTAAGTATTCTCACACTTCTTATCAAACTGTCTGTACTGGGCTATCTTGATTATCACTTCAAAAGTTTTTTTTCTCTTACCAACTCTGAGAGGCCAATTAAGTAAGACAACTCCCACCTGTTCATGCTCTCTGTATGTGTGTATATATATCTCCTCAATATATGTTCCATTCTATATGCATCCGAAGAAGTGGGCTGTAGCCCCCGAAAGCTTATGCTCTAATAAATTTGTTAGTCTCTAAGGTGCCACAAGGACTCCTGTTCTATCTGCTGACTATGACATCTATCCCCATCTCTCTTCAAGCTCCTGGCTTAACAAGGTCCTTTCAGCTGAGGGTGATCCCCTCATTTGGGACAAGTCAAGCACAGCCCTGCCCCCCTGCACCCACACAACAATGCCAACAACATCAGCAACAGCACCCCACCATCCCTGCACTCAGCACCAAAGTGACTTGTAACCCAACACCAACCAAAGTTGATTATTTTGAGCAGCCCCGCTCTATCTGCTGGATATCTAAGCAGAGTGGGTGTGTTCATGTAAATCAGTTTGCTCTGGAAGTGTCTCCCCTTCCCAGCTAGCTGTCAGGGAAGAATTCATTCAGACCCTGCTTCTATCCGTATGCTGGCAGGTAACTCCCCTGTAAACAGAGGCCGGAGCTATTGCTTGCCTCTCTGCGAGGCTAGAGCAGCGTTTCTCAAATGCGGCCACCGCACTTTTCGTGCAGCCACAGCCTCCTGGGTGGTGATTTGGGGGGGGGGGGAGGAAGCAATGGTCCCTCCCCCAGGGCTGCCCGCAGGGGTTGGTCCCTGTTCCCCTCTGGAACCACAAACACTGGAGGAGCAGGCAGGTAGGTGGTGGGGTTTGGGCTTCAGACCTGGGGTGGCGGGCGGCAGGCTCCAGCCGTGTGGCAGCAGGCTCCATCCCCTGCCCCCGGGTTTTGAGCCTTGACCCTGGCCTGAGGCTCACCCTCCACCCCCCACACACCTCCTCTGGCCTTGGGCTCTGGCCCTGTGACAGTGGGCTCTGGCCTCCAGCAGCAGGGTTTCAAACTCCACCTGTGGGGCCATGCGATCCAGCCTTGGCCCCCAGCCGTGCAGCAGTGACTGCTGGCCCCAAGCTCACCCCCCTCCCCCAGGATCCCCTGGCCCCCACTCTGTCCTCCAGCCCTGGTCCCCAGCTGAGCAGCTGCAGGGCTCTGGTCCCTGGACTCACCCCCGCCCCCCATCACCCCTGGCCCCGAGCTGCCTCCCTACCCACCTCCCCAACCAGGGCTTAATTTGTCCCCCGACTTGCCAGGGCTGAGTAGGTCTGTTGTGAAAAGCGATATTTGTATGTTTGTTAATATCACTTTTCACTGCCTCCCAGCTAGCTAACTAGTCTGCTGCTGTGAAAAGTGATTTTAACAAACATACAAATATCACTTTTCACAGAAGCAGACTTACTAGCTACCAAGTCTTTAAAAAAAAGCAACCAAAAAGGCCAAAAGAAACAACAACAAAAAGGGACAAGACCATGCAAAGCACCTTATTTGTTTCTATTCTGTTTCGGTCCAGTAAAGTATAGAGACGACTGTACGTTATTGTTATTATTGAGTCTGTGAAAACCCGACGTGGATAAATGACAATGATCTGGACATGGCAATGCGCCTATTTATTTGTTTTTCCTAAAGTTAATTGAGTATTTTAGGAAAAATTGTCTGAGCAGCCACCAGTGAGAGTTGGTGGCCGCACTCTGAGGCCATCAAAGATTTTCTTGGGAGAACCCCCAGGCTAGCGTGTGTGGGCTTGCTCTGCAAACAGGGAGTGAAGTACACAGACCCATTACTTCCAGTCAGAGGAAGAGGTGAATCCAGGGGCTTGTCTCCACGGGGAAGCTAGTGGGCACTAAGCCAGCGGGGGAACTGAAAGCGCACTGCTGCCTCTGCACTAATGCTCCATGTGGACACTCATACCGTGCACTAAAAGTGCCTGCAGGCGTTTAACTTCCGAAGTGCGTTACGCTGCCGTGGTGACCCGGCGAGGCGAGGCCGAGGCAAACCACGAGAACAGGGATCATTTCAAATGTTTAGAACTTTATACGGGAAAATCCCAAAATTGTACCAGGAGCATAAATAATGCAGAACATTACCAAAGACTCACTACTTACAATAAACGCTAGGTTACCACCTCACTAGCCGTTGGGAGCTTGTACATGCTACTCTGTGCACTTCGTACCAAATGCATTGTGAACAAGAACAAAGGAGGTCACTTACCAGTCGATTGTGTCACCTCAGAGCAGAATCAGCGTTGCCTCTCCATGGCTCTATGTCCAGCTCCACTCGTGCTGCCCTGTTCATTGCGTCTCTTCAGCTGGAAGTGCTCTCTCGATTCGCTGGTCCTGTGGCCGGAGCGCTCTTCAGCGAGTTGATCCTCAAGTGGGGTTTGTTCGCCTAGGGGCCTCACTTGTCCAGAAGGCGCCTCTGACCTGTGTCCTGTCACTAGACGTTCAGACACCCTCACTCTGGCCATGTACTTCAGGTCCTTTGTGGGTGGGCTCCTCACGGACTGTTCTCAGGGTCTGTTTTCACCTAACACAGCTCTTGGATCAATTCCCTTTTCCCATCTAGAAAACTCATGGCCCTAAAACTCATGGTCTCCTGATTCCCAGCCTTCTTGTAACCGTTGTTCTTCGAGATGTGTCGTTCATGTCCATTCCAATCAGGTGTGTGCGTGCCGCATGCACAGTAACCAGAAGATTTTCCCCCTAGCAGCAACCATAGGGTCAGCCTTGGCATCCCCTGGAGTCGCGCCTTCATAGTGCCCAATATAGAACCCTGCCGACCCTACACCCCCTCAGTTCCTTTTTGCCGGCTACTCCGACAGAAGGGTAGCTGTCAGGGAAGAATTCATTCAGACCCTGCTTCTATCCGCATGCTGGCAGGTAACTCCCCTGTAAACAGAGACGGGAGCTATTGCTCACCTCTCTGCGAGGCTAGAGCAGCGTTTCTCAAATGCCGCCACCGCACTTTTCGTGCAGCCACATCCATTCCCTGACCCCAGAGCTGGTTTATTTCGATGCCGGTGCTCCTGGCCTTGCAGCGCCAGCTGCTTTGACACCTTTAAAACAGACCAGTGGACAGGGCTAAAGAATCAGCATCACCACACCAGCCTGGCTGAAATAATGCCCACAAGCGTTACTAGCCTCCCCTGCCCTTCCCCACAGCCCACGTACATAGAGAGCTTTGCCGGACGCCCTAAAGGCTAAAAATCTGGGCTCCGGCCAACCAAGGCAAAGCAGCTTCCTAACGGCCCTCATTTGGCCCTGCTGGGTGTTGAGCTGAGTTCCTGTCTGCATCCTGTAAAACTTGCCCATACCGGTATTGCCCTGGCCTCTTCTTTTGTCATTCAGTGTTGCACGCATTCTAAACCAATATGCATTTCCTCACCTTTTGGGGGCGAAGCCAGACTTTGAGGCACCTGCTCCCCTACTTGGTGTACACTTTGCTTGTGCCAATCAGAAACGAACACAAACAGGTTTTGGGCCCCATCCCCTATGACACTTCTATGATGTCATAGTTGGTACTTTATGGGCTGCCTGCCATGTGCAGGCAGGGAGAGGAGAAAGAAAAACGAATCCTGTGTACACCCGTAACCGAGCCTGATCACCTCGAAGCCTCTCTCTCAGCTCACGTGTTTCAAACAGAGTTTCTACGTTTGCCGGTCGTTATGCGTTGGTTTGTATTTGTAAGTATCAGTTATTACTAATTGCTGCATCTTTGTTTATAAATATTGTTAGTAGATATTTTAGTCATTGTGTGTTTTAAGTTTCATTAACTCTATTAGCTAATCAAACGCTGCTCCCTTACCCCTTGTAATTATCCCCAAGAAAACTTTAAATTGATTAATTTTAGTTGTGTGTGTGTGTGTGTCTGCAGTTTGCATCGTGACCCATACTCTCCTTGCATCCCTTACCAATATAGTCTATTGCCACATGCAGCCTGGTAAATAACAGGCCTGCATTTTCTTTCGCCCCTGCGTGCCCGTGGCAATCCACACTGGGAAGGAGCATTTCTAGGGCTTAGAGCAGGGTTCCTGGGTTCTTGGCCGTGCCCAGGGAGGAGGAGTGGGTCCAGTTTGCTCCAGAGTACGACGCCTTGGCTCTACTGCATATTGTCCGAGGTAGGAGATCCCCCCTGAACACCCCCCCCATGGGAACTGTCGGCACAGCGAGAAAGGCACTACGGCTTGAGGAGATCCGCTCCGTTAGGACACCACAGACGTGACCTCTGTCCCTCTGAGTGAAGGACCCAGTGCCCTCCTACTCACCAGCTGGGGCCACTTATGGGATCCAGGGCCAGTGAAGCTTTGAGCACCTGGAGGAAATTCAGCGGCACTTGGGGAAGTGCAGCAGAGGCCAACCCTGCACGCAGCAGGAGGTGCACCCAGTGGGGGTGGCAATTGCTGGGCTCTAGAGTTCGCTCACTCCCTGTATCGGGGTGAGTCCCCAGGGGGCGGGTTTGAGGAGATGCGTGGCAGCTTCTTTTGAAGAAACACCCAGGCTTGATTGTACAACAATGGCCAGTGATGGAGAATCCACCAGGACTTTTGGTAAATTATCCCCAGGGTTAATTACCACATGTCCAGTCTGAATGTGCCTGGCTTCAACGTCTACCTTGGGATCGTCTTTTACCTTTGTCTGCTAGACTGAAGAGCCTCTAACTCATCTCTGTTCCGTGCTCAGGGACTTACGCGCTGTGTCACCCCTTCGCTTTCGCTTTGCTAAGTTAAATGGAGTGGGCTCCTGGCGTCTCTCACTGCAAGGCCGGTTTTCCAACCTTTTAGTTATTCTCATGGCTCTTCTCTGAGCCCATTCCAGTTTTTCAACATCCTTCTGGAAGTGCCGACCCCAGAGCTGGACATGGGATCCCAGCAGCGGTCGCACCAGTGCCAGATATAGAGGCAATATAACTTCCCTGCTCCTCGTCAAGATTCCCCTGCTTATGCATCCCATATTAGCCCTTTTGGCCTCAGCATCGCACTGGGAGTTCAAGTTCTGCTGATTATCGATGACCCCCAAGTCTTCTTCAGAGTCCCGGCTTCCAGGATAGTCTCCATCCTGTAGCCATGGCCGGCAGTCTTTGGTCCCAGCTCTAGGACCCTACATTTGGCTATATTGAAATCATAGAATATCAGGGTTGGAAGGGACCTCAGGAGGTATCTAATCCCACCCCCTGCTCAAAGCAGGACCAATCCCCAACTAAATCATCCCAGCCAGGGCTTCATCAAGCCTGACCTTAAAAACCTCTAAGGAAGGAGATTCCACCACCTCCTTAGGTAACCCCCCTTCCACTGCTTCACCACCCTCCTAGTGACATAGTGTTTCCTAATATCCAACCTAAACCTTGTTGTCCCACAAACTTACACAGGATCGTTTTAGGGGTCAAGACAAAGATGCCACATTTATTATTAATCTGTAACTATTAGCAAATACCTTAATGCTTATACACATACACTCACACACACACACACACACCAAAATGTTCTGCAGCTGCTGGATAGTTACCAGTCCTGATTGCAGTTTGAGTTCGCAGCTTGGGATCGTAGCTCGTGACAGCTAACTGGCCAGGAAAGCTGAGCACGAGGAGGAGCCGGGTCTCTGTCGGGCGCGCACCGATGCTCCTTGATGTTGATAGCAGAACGTTACCCAAAGTCTCTTATCTCACCCTTCCTTTTTTATAGGAGTTTAGTTTGGATTCAAAGTTCCTAGGTCTCGCTGTGTCAGGCCGCCTCTGGGTTTGGTGCTTGATCACCCGTCAATTGCAGGCGTGACTGTCAGCCTGGGACCTGGCTTTGATCTTCCTTCTGTTGTTTCTTTTTAGGGTGGATGCTTCTTGCTTGAGTTAGGGCTGTTGTCTAGTTCTTCAGCCGTTGGTATTTGAACTTTATCTCATCAGGACGGGGCTGGTGCTGGAGGTTGATTCTATCACCCATGCATCCCTCATTCACACATCTCAACTAGACTAATAAAATTACAGCAGGGTTTGCAACAATGAAGGTTGCAGCAAGCCCTTACAAAATGGAGTAAGCGTTTTAAAATGGGGTTTGAATTACAATATGGCACAGAAGTTACAATGTAGGCAAAATGGCAAGTGTAATGAAAGTTACAATGTAGGCAAAATGGCAGGTGTTATGAAATGGTGAACAGAAGTTACAATGGTACAGGATAACTAAAAACAATTTCATTCATGAGTCCTACAACCTTCCCCACTGCAACTTGAGACCATTACTCCTTGTTCTGTCATCTGGGACCACTGAGAACAGTCTAGATCCAGGCTCTTTGGAACCCCCTTTCAGGTAGTTGAAAGCAGCTATCAAATCCCCCTTCATTCTTCTCTTCTGCAGACTAAACAATCCCAGTTTCCTCAGCCTCTCCTCATAAGTCATGTGCTCCAGACCCCTAATCATTTTTGTTGCCCTCCGCTGGACTCTCCAATATTTCCACATCCTTCTTGTAATGTGGGGCCCAAAACTGGACACAGTACTCCAGATGAGGCCTCACCAATGTTGAATAGAGGGGAATGATCACGTCCCTTGATCTGCTGGCAATACCCCTACTTATACAGCCCAAAATGCCGTTAGCCTTCTTGGCAACAAGGGCACACTGTTGACTCATATCCAGCTTCTCGTCCACTGTAACCCCTAGGTCCTTTTCTGCAGAACTGCTGCCTAGCCATTCGGTCCCTAGTCTGTAACAGTGCATGGGATTCTTCCGTCCTAAGTGCAGGACTCTGCACTTGTCCTTGTTGAACCTCATCAGGTTTCCTTTGGCCCAATCCTCTAATTTGTCTAGGTCCCTCTGTATCCTATCCCTACCCTCCAGCATATCTACCACTCCTCCCAGTTTAGTGTCATCTGCAAACTTGCTGAGAGTGCAGTCCACACCATCCTCCAGATCATTAATGAAGATATTGAACAAAACCGGCCCCAGGACCGACCGTTGGGGCACTCCGCTTGAAACCGGCTGCCAACTAGACATGGAGCCATTGATCACTACCCGTTGAGCCCGACGATCTAGCCAGCTTTCTATCCACCTTATAGTCCATTCATCCAGCCCATACTTCTTTAACTTGCTGGCAAGAATACTGTGGGAGACCGTATCAAAAGCTTTGCTAAAGTCAAGGAATAACACGTCCACTGCTTTCCCCTCATCCACAGAGCCAGTTATCTCGTCATAGAAGGCAATTAGGTTAGTCAGGCACGACTTCCCCTTGGTGAATCCATGCTGACTCTTCCTGATCACTTTCCTCTCCTCTAAATAGCTCCCGAAGGCCAATACCGTCGAATTGTGGCCACACTAACCCTAATTCGAAATGGCAATATCGATTTCGGCGCTACTCCGCTCGTCGGGGAGGAGACAGAAATCGGTTTTAAGAGCCTTTTATGTCGAAGTAAATGGCTTCGTTGTGTGGATGGGTGCAGGGTTAATTCGGTTTAACGCTGCTAAATTCGCCCTAAACTCATAGTGTAGACCAGGCCTAAGTCCTTCCTCCCTGTGCTCCCAGCAGAGAACTGCCTCCCTCTACCATGCAGCTCCCTTTTGATATGGCCCTGGCTGGGATGATTTAGTTGGGAATTGGTCCTGCTTTGAGCAGGGGGTTGGACTAGATACCTCCTGAGGTCCCTTCCAACCCTGATATTCTATGATTCTATGATCCCACAGTGCACCATTGTGACCGCTCTGGACAGCAATCTGAACTCGGATGCACTGGCCAGGTAGACAGGAAAAGCCCCGTGAACTTTTGAATTTCATTTCCTGTTTCCCCAGCGTGGAGTGCTCATCAGCACAGGTGACCATGCAGAGCTCATCAGCACAGGTGACCTTGCAGTCCCAGAATCAAAAAAGAGTTCCAGCATGGACCGAACGGGAGATACTGAATCTGATCTCTGTATGGGGAGATGAATCCGTGCTATCAGAACTCCGTTCCAAAAGACGAAATGCCAAAACATTTGAAAAAATCTCCAAGGCCATGATGGCCAGAGGTCACAACAGGGACTCAACACAGTGCTGCGTGAAACTTAAGGAGCTGAGACAAGCGTACCAGAAAGCCAAAGAATCAAATGGACGCTCACGGAGGGAGGAGCGACTGACGACTGTAGCTATCCCACAGTTCCCGCACTCTTCGAAAACCATTTGAATTCTCGGTTGAGCTCCCAATGCCTGAAGGGTCAAAAACATTGTTGCGGGTGGTTCAGGGTATATGTCGTCAGCCCCCCACCCCCACCCCGTGAAAGCAAAGGGAAAAAAATCGTTTCTCGCCTTTTTTCACTGTCACCATATGTCTACTGGATGCTGCTGGCAGACGCGGTGCTGCAGCGCTACACAGCAGCATCCCCTTGCCTTGCCTTGCGGACGGCAGACGGTGCAGTATGACTGGTAACCTTCATCGTCGTCCCGTGGGTGCTCCTGGCTGGCCTCGGTGAGGTCGGTCGGGGGCGCCTGGACAAAAAAGGGAATGACTCCAGGTCATTCTCTTCTTTAAGTTTTGTGTAATGGAGATTCAGTCCTGCCTGGAATATCATGCCAGCTGGAGGCTTCTGCCTCAGGCTGCTCTCCCAGTCGGTAGCACCGCGCGGTCGCACCTACCCCAGCCTACCCCTTGCTCCCAGGGCTCACAATCAGATACTTTTTGCTGCAAATAAAAAAATAAAGCTGCCGTTTAGAACTGTCCCCCAACATACATATCCTGGGACAGTTTGTATTTTACCAGTGTCAACCAAAGGCCCACACACAAATGGCGATTCAGTCCTGCCTGTGCTTCTATCCTAGTGCTCATCACAGATTCCCATTTTCAGCTATAGGCTGAGCAAGTGCAGAATGGTGGTTCACTCGACTTCGCTGTAAGCCAACCGCCCTCCCCTCCCCCCTTTGATCTCTGCTTGCAGAGGCAATAAAGTCAGTGTTGTTTCAAATTCATGCATTCTTTATTACTTCATCACACAAACGGGGGGAGAACTGCCAAGGTAGCCTGGGAGGGGTGGGGGAGGAGGGAAGCAATGGGTGGGCTTGTTGTAGGGGCCCCCCCTAGAACGGCATGCAGCTCCTCATTTCTGCGGGATGTCTGGGGCTCGGACCTGGAGCGGCCGTTTGCCTCTCTGGTTCTTTAGTAGGCTTGCCTGATATTCTAGGCAGGACCGACTCTCCATTAGACACAACTTTAAGAAGAGAAGAGAATGACCTGGGGAGTCATTCCCATTTTTGTCCAGGCGCCCCCAACCGACCTCACTGAGGCCGGCCAGGAGCACCCATGACAGCAGCAGACGGTACAGTATGACTGGTAACCGTCTTTGCTAACTTGCAAAGCAGCAGACGGTACAGTATGGCTGGTAACCGTCTTTGCTAACTTGCAAAGGCAAGGGGATGCTGCTGTGTAGCGCTGCAGTGCCGCGTCTGTCAGCAGCATCCAGTAGACATACGGTGACAGTGAAAAAAGGCTGAACAGGCTCCATGGTTGCCGTGCTATGGCGTCTGCCTGGGCAATCCAGGGAAAAGGGCACAAAATGATTGTCTGCCGTTGCTTTCACGGAGGGAGGATTGACTGACGACATTTACCCATAACCACCCGCGACAAATTTTTGGCCCCATCAGGCACTGGGATCTCAACCCAGAATTCCAATGGGCGGGGGAGACTGCGGGAACTATGGGATAGCTA
>NW_020695665.1:77364-88496 GCF_002925995.2 Terrapene triunguis | reverse complement strand
CTCACCCCCTCTGACCCTTCAACTTTCATCCTAATGGGCATCTATGGCCTGGAATCTGCCCATGAATGGATTTCCATCCCTTTCTCTCTATCCTACATTATCGGCCTCCTGGGAAATTTCATGCTTCTGTTTATTGTAGGCAAAGAGCAAACGCTGCACAAGCCAATGTACCTGCTGCTCTGCATGCTGGCACTCACAGACATTGCCACGTATACCTCCGTCATGCCGAAGGCACTGTGTATATTTTGGTTCAATTTGAAAGGCATTACTGTGGGTGGCTGCCTCACCCAGATGTTCTTCCTTCACACGGTTTCTATTATGCAGTCAGCTGTCCTCGTAATAATGGCCTTTGATCGCTATATTGCCATATGTAGCCCTCTGAGATACAACACTATCCTCACCAACATACGAATAGCTAAGCTAGGGCTACTGGGTTTGACAAGAGCTGTTCTCTTCTCTCTGCCCATGCCCCTGCTCCTGAGGAGGCTGCCATTCTGTGCCAACCACATTATCCCCACCACGTTCTGCGAGCACATAGCTGTGGCGAAGATGTCATGTGGGGACATCACAGTCAACAAGACATATGGCTTGGTGATAGTGTTTCTAGTCACCGGGTTAGACCTGACGCTCATTGCCCTGTCCTATGGTCTGATCATCAGGGCCATATTCAGAATCTCCTCCAAGAAAGCCCACCAAAAAGCCCTCAGCACTTGCACAGCACACATTTTTGTGATGCTGATGTACTATACTCCCAGCGTCTTCTCCAACCTGACACACCGCTTCGGTCAGGGAATTGCTCCCCACATTCACATCATCTTGAGCAACCTCTATCTTCTTCTTCCTCCTATGTTCAATCCTATCATTTATGGGGTCAAAACCAAAGAGCTTCGTGACAAAGTGTGCAAATACACCTGCAGAAGTTAATTGCTGTGGGGCCACTGCTTTGAAACCTGTTTGACAAGAGGGGAAAGGAGATCTCCTTGTTAATCAAGGGTGCTCTGTCCTAATTTGGCTGAACTTTTCCTTTCTCACCCATCAGACCTCAACCCCAACCCCACACACCCAGTCACTCGGCTTTTCAATAACTCTTAGAATACCAGAAGGGGGGAGGGATAGCTCAGTGGTTTGAGCATTGGCCTGCTAAACCCAGGGTTGTGAACTCAATCCTTGAGGGGGCCATTTGTGGATTTAGTGTGGGATTGGTCCTGCTTTGAGCAGGGGGTTGGACTAGATGACCTCCTGAGGTCCCTTCCAACCCTGATGTTCTAAGATATTGCAACTTTCTGATGCAAGGTGGGTTTTCTATTAACGTGGACAAACTCCTGATGGGGCTTGTAGCTTTTTTTTTAGATCAAATCTGTACTAGGTATTTAATGAAAGCTTCAATTTGTTATTTAATGTATAGACAATGTGTTAATTGAAAAAACACCCTTTGTTTGAAGAAATAGATGGGGCTACTTTTCGGTTAGTTTTTTTATGTGATTTGGGATTATTAATGCAGTAGAAATTTGGCAAACCTGAGCAGCATCTCAATGTGAGCTGGAGGCAGAACAGCAGCAGCAAGAAACACAAGGGCCAGCAAAACAGCCCAGGAGGCAGAGCCTGGCTGGAACCAGTGAAGCAGCCCTGAGCCAGAGCTGGGCTGGAGGCAAAGCAGCAGTGATGAGGCAGAGCTGGGGAGCTGCAGCTGGAGCAGACCGGAACTGGGAGCTGGGTTGGCACAGACCAGCTGCATAAATGGGGAGCCAGGACTAAGCTACAGCAGGGAGCTTCAGGGACAGAGCAAGAACAGTCGATGCTGGCCATGACCCTAGTAACAACGGAGCAAAATGAGTAGCTGGGGGACGTCACCACACAAGAGGACCTTGAAGTCTGGACTCAGAAAGTGGAATGTGAATTTGATGAGACGGTAGATGCTGGGGAGAAGGGTCCTGCCACCAAGAGCCTGAGGGCATGTGACCACTGCCAGAGCAAGTGTCTGACCTGTGGTATCACTGCCGGGCAGCCACGGACTGGGCAGCAGGCCTGGGACATGTGAGGAAATGACAGTGAACTTTCCTTACATCCCAGAGACAGCTGTTTGTGATGTCCCTGTGCCCACGCAGTGCGGTTTCTTGTTTCCTTGAACCTTTCCCATGTTTATTTCTTATTTTTTCTTATAGTTGCTGTTTAATAAATTATATTTGGTTAGAATTTAATGTAGTGATCAATGGGTCAGGGAAGCGTCCGGTGTGAATACAGTACCCTGGAGTGGGGACACCCTAGGCCCTGTCTTGAGGACTCTACCAACCAGGAGAGTGGAAGGGTAAAGGCTTCTGGGTAAAGGGAGTGGGAGTGGGGACTCAAACCCTTTCTGTAGCATTTTCCCCTGGGATACAGCAGAAGCCAGGAAAGTTCCCCACCATTGTTCTCCACTTCCATTATAAATGTGAGACAACTGCTGGGTGGGATTTTAGTGACCTTTAACAAGATGGGTAACTTGTGAAATCTTCATATAAATGAAAAAAACTGAAATGTGTAACTTTGGGGAACACACTTTCTGCGTAAGGTGAATTTAACATCACTGCATGAGACAGCTTCCCACAGACTGATATCATATAAAACCTTTTGACTGTACTATTTTAGTATGGAGTTCGAGCAGTAAATCTGGCATTGTTTATTTGCCCTTTTGAACATTATAAGAAATGAAATTTGGGTCAAGGAATTGACTACACTGTGATCACCAACCAGTATGAATCACTCCTTTCTAACAGGCTATGTCTACACTGCCACTTTCAGTGCTAAAACATTTGTCGCTACGGGGGTGTAAAGAAAACCAAACAAACCCTGAGTGACAAAAGTTCTAACACTAAAATGTGCCAGTGTAGACAGAAAAAGCTTCCACTTCTCATTCGGGGTGGTTTTCCTGAAAGGTGAGTTGTGTAGACATAGACTCCAATTTCAGTTTTTAGACACAATTGAGGCACCCATAGAAATATTTCTCTGAGCAAAAATCCCATTGAAACTTATGAGCCTTTAGCATTAAAGAAATTAAGGAAAATTTTACTTTTCTTTTTCTCATCGTGCTCCAAAGAAAGATTCTGCAAATGGTAAATGCTGTTTCAAAATTGCTACAATGCAAAGACACAGACCTATGCAAAGCAGCAGGATTACTTCCCAAAGCCACTGAACTTGTAGCTACATTTCAAATTGACTTCAAAGAAGTCAAACGTTCAGCCAATAAATTATGAGAATAATGGGGCAGACAAATCAAGTCTGAGGAAAAGTGCTTCAGAAAGGCAAAAAGGCCGGGGAGCAGCTCGTTTTATGGCAGATCAGGGAGGAGAGAAGACCTGCTACCATCATCTCCAGGGGAGATGAGCTGAGGGAAGGCAGAATCTTCCCCTGAACAACTGCCCAGAGGTCCTTCCCTGTGCATAGGCAGGGCCAACTGCAGGGACAGCCCGAGAGGGAAGCATTCATCTCTCATACGTATGCTGGGCTTGATTGAGCCTTTTTATTTGCTCTTTGGATTACCACAGCATGGGAGAGCCTTTGGACTGAGCTGGACCTTGGAGATTGGCCCATACCACAGGAAGAGGCAGTTGCTGCTGTGATACAGGAGGGCCAGGGAGCAGTGGTAGAGTGGTAGAGGGGAAGTATATAAGCCCTAGGCTAATTAAGGTGTGGTTCCCTGTAGACTAAGGAGGGTGGCTACAGGTTAATTGGAGCACCTGTAGTCAATTAAGGCCCTGTTAGCAACCTAATAAAACCCCCTGCTTTAGGCAGTCAGGAGAGAAGGAAGAAGGAGAGAGGACTGGAGCTTGGAGGTGTGCTGTGAGACTTGGAAGATCAGAAAACTGGAATAAGGTAGACCCTGCCCCAGCAGGGGAGGGAGACTTTCTCCCCCAGTGTTTAAGGACCGAAGGACTTCCCACCCAAGGGGGAAGAGGGTAACAACCCGCAGAGGTTGAGAGGGGCTAGGGCTCAGAGTAAGGAGCAAACACAGACTCCTACCCTGCTTCCCTCCTTTACCACCTTCACAGACCATTAGTGGGGCCCTCGGAGCCCCAAGAGCAGGTGGAAGGGGTGGCATCTTAGCACCTCCGCCAAGAAAAGCACGGAACCCACCATACTACATCGGCCATCTTGTCACATGTGGTGTCAGGAGTGGGATCTCTGCACCGTGAACATAATCCAGGGTGGGTCACAACCACCCTGCCTCAAGATGGAGGATGTGGTCAAAGCACTGGTGCAAGCCACTGCCACCCAGCAGGAGGCTACCTGGGTCCAGGCAGCTGCCCAACAGGAGGCCATGCAGCTGCAACAAGAGACCAATCACCTGCTGATGACCCAGGCAACCCAAGATCGAGCCATGCTACAGGAACTAGTGAATCAAGTGAAGGCCCTTATGGAGCTGAGGTGTGGGTATGATGGGACATGGACCAGCTACTGTCGGCAGAAAATGACCCGGGAGGATGATGTGCAGGTGTACCTCCTGGCCTTCGAGAGGACAGCCCTGAGGGAGGCCTGGCCCCGAGACCAGTGGTCAGGTATCCTTGCCCCATTTTTGTGCGGGGAGGCCCAGAAGGCCTACTATGATATGACCGCAGAGGAGGCAGCAGATTACCCCCAACTGAAGGCAGAGATCCTGGCCAGGGCAGGGGTAACGATGGCCTTGCAAGCCCGGAGGTTCCATGAATGGCAGTACTGTGAAGACAAGACACCACGATCACAACTATTTGACCTAATCCACCTAGCCCAGAAGTGGTTACGCCCGGAGACTATCAGCTCGGAAAAAGTGATGGAGCTCCTGTTGCTGGACCACTATACAAGGGGACTACCCTCGGGCCTCCGAGCCTGGGTAGGCCAGAATGACCCCTCCACCTATGACGAACTAGTCACCCTTGTAGAGAGGCAACTGGCAGCCCGTGAACTGTTCGAAACCCCGGGAGGTGAAACACAGTGTTTCAGGAAACCAGCCCCAACCCCAAGGCCCCGGAGCATCGAGAACTCCAGGAAAGCAATAGCTGGAAGAACAGGCACCAAGGAGCGGCCTGAGGCCCCAAAGGGACTTGGGGGTCTGGGGGGAGAGGGTTGGGGAAGCGAGTCAGAGGGCCCAAGACAGAGGGCAACCTCCGGAATGAGATATCGCTGTTATTAGTGTGGAGAGTTGGGGCATATAGCAGCCCAGTGCCCCAACAGGGAGGAGTCCATGCAGTGTAATCTGGGGGATCCTGGGGACCAATGTGGCCTAATCAGCCTGGTGGGGGTCGCGACAGCCCAACATGAGTACACCAGGCCAGTATAGATGAATGGCATCCAGACCATAGCTTTGGTGGACTCTGGGAGTGCTGTCACATTGGTCTCAGGGAAGTTAGTGGAGCAAGACCAACTGAGCCGGGCCAAGAGCACTGGAGTGACATGTGTCCACAGCACAGTAAATTTCTACCCCACAATTCCAATACGGATTGAGATCCAGGGAAATACTACCAAGATGACTTCAGGGGTGATCCCCAAGCTCCCCTACCCGGTCTTAATTGGCAGGGACTTCCCTGGGTTCGAGAGCCTACTCCCCCACATCAAGTTAGGGGAGGGAAGTAAACCCCGAGCAGAATTTGAGGTGCCCATGGATGACCTTACCACAATTTTTGCTGGGTTTTCCCAAGAGTTATTTTCATCCCTCGGGAAATCCCAGAAATCCAGATGGGGAAGGAGGGCAGACAAAAGATTAGGAACCAGTATCTGGGCAGCAAACCAGAGAGCTGCCCTGGTTGGGAAGAGGCCCCGTGGAGAACCAGAGATGGCCCCCAGCATGAGTGGAAGCACCCCAAAAGAAGGAGGGAAGCCCAAGTCAATAGAATCAGCCCAGATTGGTCCCGCATGTGAATGTTTTGGGCAGGACCAAGTCAATGACCCACTATATGCAAACATGAGGGAGGAGGTATTAGAGGTAAATGACGTGCCAGTAGAAGGGAAAACCAAAGGCCCAGGGCCATACTACAGAATCAAGCAGGATCTGTTGTACCGGGTAGTGCCAATACGGGAGGAAGTAGTAGAACAGCTCTTGGTGCCACAGAAGCACACAAGGGCCGTATTAGTGTTAGCTCATAATCATCTGTTTGGGGGACATTTAGGAGCAGACAAGACCCTGGATAGAGTCCTAAGAAGGTTCTACTGGCTGGGGGTACGGGCAGAAGTCCAACGCTATTGCACCTCCTGCCCAGAGGGCCAGCTGCATAGTCCCTGACATCAGTTAAGGGCCCCGTTGGTACCCTTACCTATAATTGAAGTTTGCTTTGAAAGGATAGCAATGGATCTAGTGGGCTCACTAGAAAGAATGGCCCGGGGCCACCGAAGCATACTTGTCATCCTGGACTACGCTACACAGTACCCTGAAGCCATTCCTTTAAGAAACCCCACGTCCAAGGCAATTGCAAAAGAACTGGTGCAGGTTTTTGGTGGGGTAGGCATCCCTAAGGAGATCCTGACAGACCAAGGGATTCCTTTCATGTTGAGAGTAATGAAAGACTTATGTACCCTGCTCCACATCTAAGCCTTGCGGACCTCGGTCTATCATCCCCAAACAGATGGTCTGGTTCAGCGATTTAACCACACTCTCAAGGGTATGATCCGAAAGGTGGTGGCCCAAGATGGAAAAGACTGGGATATTCTCCTACCGTACCTGATGTTTGCAATATGAGAAGTTCCCCAAGCATCTACTGGTTTCTTGCCCTTCAAGCTACTGTATGGACGCCACCCACATGGCATATTAGACATAGCGAAGGAGGAATGGGAGGAATAACCCAACCCAGGGAAGAATGTCATTGCACACGTAGCCCAGATGAGAGAACGAATAGCCCAAGTGACCCCCATAGTACGAGATCATTTGGAGAAAGCACAAGAGGCCCAACGAACCTAGCTCTGTTGGTGTGCGGTGCCATCTGCTGTCGTGTTGGGTGATAACACGGTTGGGAGAGGATGAATCACCAGTGTGAAAAGCAGTGTGAAAAAAGGACAACCTAGCCGGGTGGTTGGAGGGGTTGCAGCAGTTCCCTCGGCTCCCAGACTGCACCCTGAGGGTGAAAATGTGTCACACTCATACTCTTCGGAACCCACGTTAAGGCTCACGGCACTTGTGACACAAGCATAGGGGAGGATCTGTATCCCAAACAAAAGATCCAGATGTAGCAGTTGTTTGACTCCTCTCCCACCATGTTCTCACCTTGGCAGGGCACAGCTACGTAAAGTACCACCCTAGTGAAATGGCCCGAGCGCAACAGATTAGTGAAATTCTGAGGCTGTTCTTTCATACAATGTGGGACAAAATGTGAGGAGAACTCCAGGACATTTTGGCTCTGGGAGTGGTGAAGGAATCACACAGTGCTAGTACTGGTTCTGACACAGGTTAGCACAACCCATTTCTGCATGGATTGCTGAAAGATCAACACACTCGATTTTATGCTTATTCGATGCAGAGAGTCGATGAACTATTAGAACAGTTGGGAGCTGCCAGATATATATCCACTTGAGACATCACAAAGGGATACTGGCAAGTAACTTTGATGCCATATTCCTAGGAGAAGAAAGCCTTTTCCAAGCCATTTGGCTTGCTTCAATTCAGGATTTCATCTTTTGGCCTCCACAGGGTGGCAGTGAATTTCAGAGTCTAACGGAATGAATATTACAACTGCCTAGGTGGTATGCAGTGATACGCTGCTACGATGAATTGAAAATGATTTTGGGTCTTGTATGTTGTGGCAGCATTCCCACACAGAGTGCAGATGACAGTACATTACATACAGAAAAGAAAGCAATCATCAGTTGTTGGGCTGAACAGTCTGCAAGACTCAGTTTCCCCTGAGAATCTGAGCCCTGGGAATTGGCAAATCATTTCTCTCCCAGGGCAGGGTCTCAGGTCTATTTTCTGCTCTTCCTGCTCGCTGATCTTGGAGCGGAGGGAATTGTAAGTGAGTCCTGGCCAACCTGAGAGTCCACAGGTGAATTATAAAGGTCGTTGTCCGGCATGCTGAGTCTCAGACATTTGAGATTCATACACTGATTCTCAGGGCTCTGCCTTCCTGTCGCTGTAAGGAGATTTCCTCTCTCTGCTGAGCGGGATTTTGGTGATGTCAAGGCTGCTTCCCCACTTTGAACTTTAGGGTACATATGTGGGGGCCTGCATGAAACTTCTAAGCTTAACTACCAGCTTAGATCTGGTCCGCTGCCACCATCCCAAAGTGCTAATTCCCTTCCCTGGATAGCCTTGAGAGACTCTTCACCAATTCCCTGGTGAATACAGATCCAAACCCCTTGGATCTTAAAACAAGGAGAAA
The DNA here is from genome assembly GCF_002925995.2 of Terrapene triunguis. NCBI lineage: Eukaryota > Metazoa > Chordata > Testudines > Emydidae > Terrapene > Terrapene triunguis. The sequence continues at coordinate 80,181 of NW_020695665.1, read as the reverse complement.
TTAACCATCCCCCCTCCTTTCTCCCACCAACTCCTGGTGGATCAAGATCCAACCCCCTTGGATCTAAAAACAAGGAAAAATCAATCAGGTTCTTAAAAAGAAGGCTTATAATTAAAGAAAAAGGTAAAAATCATCTCCGTAAAATCAGGATGGGAAATAACTTTACAGGGTAATCAAACTTAAAGAGCCCAGAGGACCCCCCTCTAGCCTTGGGTTCAAAGTTACAGCAAACAGAGATAAACACTCTAGCAAAAAGGTACATTTACAAGTTGAGAAAACAAAGATTAAAAACTAACACGCCTTGCCTGGCTGTTTACTTACAAGTTTGAAATATGAGAGACTTGTTCAGAAAGATTTGGAGAGTCTGGATTGATGTCTGGTCCCTCTTAGTCCCAAGAGCGAACTCCCACAAAACAAAGAGCACAAACAAAAGCCTTCCCCCCACCAAGATTTGAAAGTATCTTGTCCCCTTATCGGTCCTTTGGGTCAGGTGTCAGCCAGGTTACCCGAGCTTCTTAACCCTTTACAGGTAAAAGGATTTTGCAGTCCCTGGCCAGGAGGGATTTTATAGTATTGTACACAGGAGGGCTGTTACCCTTCCCTTTATAGTTATGACAGGTGAGTTGCCTGTTTCTGCATTAAAGTTAGTGCTAAGGGCTCAGGAAGGGATCCTGGGTTCAAGTCAAGAACTGTTTGCACAAGAATTCACCAGCACGGAGACTTGAACTGTTTAGTATTGTCAGAAACACAAAGGGATTTACCTGGTAAAATTGGAACTACAAATGTATTGGAAATAGTTTAGACAAGTATTTCTTTTTCAGATCAGTTCCTTGTCAATTACTGTGTCCTTCTATCTGTCTCAGTAGCTTCCTTTTTGGGCTGTGTGGTTTTCCCTCTGGTTCACTCAAGTTTTCCGATTCAGTAACTTCACTGCGCTTTAAGGAAGTGCAGCCAAAGCCTCTGCAGTGAGTATCTGGGTTACCAGAGGGTTCACAACAAGAATGGGTTGCACAGGGGTCAGATTCTGCTCTCACATTCTGCGTTCAGTGGCCACTCCTGAGAGCAAAATCAGGGCTCACGTGTTTTGGAATCTCCATCTTTCATATACGGTCTCAGAATGCCACATCAACTGGGGCTTTCCTTCAGACTCAGCGCTCTCTGTCGTAGACCGGAAGCCGTGATTTTTACTGCTGGGAGCTGAAAGTTAAACACTGAGGGTGAATCTGATCCCAATGGCAAAACTCCCAACACATCCAGGAGTTCACCGTAAATCAACACCTAGGGACAGAACTAAATGACCTGATTTACTCCAACCATGAGCCTCCAGTGACTTCAACTGGAGTGGTCACATGGCCTTTGAACTGAAAAAAAAAGAACTGACAGGAGAGAAGAGTTGCTGAAATCTCAAACTCAGAGGCTTAGAGGTTCAAAGAAATTAGTATAACAATTTTTTGTATGGAGAGAGGGGTTTGCTCTCTCTGTGCTCCTGCGTCTCTGATTCAGCAGAGAATGAGAAGCACAAAACTGCAGTAATAATATCAGCATGTCTCTGGCTTAAAGGATGTCATGGAAATATCACCTGGGGAGTTCCAGGAATGCACGATGTGTGTGTGTGGAGGGGAGCAGGGGGGGAGCCAGCAGGAAATGCAATATCCAGATCACAGTGGCATGGAGTCCTAAAATGAGGCGATATAGAGAATGCACATCCTGCCTAATGCACAGACCAAAGATGCATAAGGAGCGTCCTGGGGTGGGGGGTGTCTCAGACTGTAACATACTTTGGACCACACTGTAGCAGGTTGTCTCTGACCCCATTCTCCATCCGGACCATCCCTCCTCTCATGAGCAATCCCAGTACACAACTGCAAACACGGAAAAGCAGCCTCAGGAAGGGCTGTCTGGGTTTCTAGCGGGCTGCAATACGTCGAAGCTTTGTGAAGTTTTGTGGAAGAGTTACTGACGCTGGCTCCTTTTAGTCTCCACGTCATATCTCCCTCCCACCGGGTTAGTCCATCTGTCCTTCCCTGCACAGGCTGAGCTGCTGCTGGGGTTCCCTTTGCCCCCAGAAAGGCAGTTCAGGCTGATCTCCCCGGTTTCCCTGGTGCAGGCAGACACTGAATTTAACCTAGTCTGAGGAGATATTTCTGTGAGCTGTCGCTGTGGGATCTGGCCCCTGGTTTTGGTCCTGGCTGAGGGCTATCACTGTGTGGCAGGGCTGGAAGTTGTGGGGGTCGGGAACTGAAATCGACAAGTGACCAGCACTGGGGGAAGTGGGGCAGAGAATGGGATATACATGATCAAGAAGGCAGTTCTGAGTGTTGAGAGTGTGTGGAGTTGCACGTACTCTTGTGATTGTGAGTACAAAGCCAGTGCTGGGACCTTCCCTGGCCCTGCGTGTGTTTAGGAGATCTCAGGGCCTCCTTGCCCTGGCAAGTCACAGAATTGCAGCCTGGGTGTCACAGCCTTCACTCAATTCTATCTGAAGTTATGAACACTGACTATGTGTCTGTATTTCAAATGTAGTTAGACCTGGGTACAGCCCACGAGGCAACATTCTTTCAGTCTAGTTAGCTGAATGGGAAGGGCCTATTCAGGACAATGAGCCATTAAGGAAGACAGTAGGCCACCGGAAAAAAATTATCTCCAACCTTGTGAGGCTTCCTGGGAATGCTCCAGACAGTCATAAAGTAATGGAGGTTTTGTATTTACAAGAGCATGTGACCTGGCCACATATCTCTGGACTCCATCTTGGGATGTCTCTATTTTTACCGCAAACTGGTGTGAGAACCAAATTTTGAAACAAAGGGTTTCTGACAT
>NW_020695665.1:70953-72364 GCF_002925995.2 Terrapene triunguis | reverse complement strand
ATGCAAAGATGGGTGTGTTACATTACTATGCAGAGGACCAGTGCTAATGAGGTCATTTCAATCAGGGTGGATGTGGCCCACTCCCAACAGTTGATGAGAAGATGTGAATACCAATATATATATATATATATATGCCATTACGTGGTGTGATTGAATGGGACTCTTTCATTTGACTGTTTCCCATCAGATCCTACCCATATTTTGTCATCTTCCATCCTCTCCTTCTTATTAGTATATAGAGAATCTCCATGAATAGATGTATGGTATGCTCTCTTTGAAACAGACTGGGAACTGTTAACATCTCTTTGTCACGGTTTTACACACAATAGCTCCAAGGTTTCACTCTGTGAAACACTTTCTGAAAAGTCCAGAAAAGACAGAGCTCTGGCCTGGGCTCCAACAAAGACCCAAACTGACGTGCAGGATAAGGAGGAGCATAAGAGAGTTATACATAATATTGCCTCAGAATCCCCCTGCCAGTACCGTCACCCAGCACGGCATCCACCTGAGACAGGAAGCTATACAAATCCTTCTCAGTAGCTGTTCTTTACCTGCCTTGCCTGTAAAGCGTTAAGAAGTCTCACTGAAATGCTTAGGTAAGAGGAACTCCATTGGCACCTGGCCAAAGGAGCCAATGGGAAGACTAGAAACTTTTAAAATTGAGAAAAAAAACTTCCCCTTCATCTGTGTGTTGTTGTTCTCTTGGCTGGAGAGACACAGAGCAGCAGGTATGCTATGAAGCTTGGGCCAGGTATGAAAAATCATCAGCATTATACCTAGAAACTACACATTTGGAACCACAGCTACGTAAGTAGCACAGGAAATGTTAGTTACACGTGATCAGGTTTCTCTCTTTATTTTGGGCTTGTGGATTCCTCTGTGCTAAAAAAAGGTAGGGTGACCAGATGAGAGGAAGAAAATATCGGGACACATGTTGGGGGGGGGGGGAAAAAAAAAAAAAAAGGCGAATGCTGCCGGCGGAGGAAAAAAAAAAGCCAGTGGAGCAAAATATCAGGACAAACACCTAAATATCGGGACGGTCACGATTTTATCAGGATGTCTGGTCACCCTACACACAGGTGTTTTTATAACTTTTAAGCTGGACCCCAAGAAAGCCATTCTTGGTGTTTAATTCTTTAATTCTTTCAGTTGCTCTTTTAAAATCTAGCATCACCTGGATTTTCCAGATGTGTTTTCTTTCTTTTTTTTAATAAAATTTACCTTTTTAAAAAACATGATTGGATTTCTGTGTCTTAAATAGTCTGTGCCTATATTTTTCAGTTAGCTACTAAGAGGAGTTGGTCTCCTTATCTCAAAAAAGATATACTGGCACTAGAAAAGGTTCAGAAAAGGGCAACTAAAATGATTAAGGGTTTGGAACGGGTCCCATATGAGGAGAGATTAAAGAGGC
>NW_020695665.1:60732-70943 GCF_002925995.2 Terrapene triunguis | reverse complement strand
GTCTGTTAGTCTATAAGGTGCCACAGGACTCTTTGTTGCTAATTTGTTACTGTTAGTCTTTATTTGCTTTATCCTCCAGGTTTTCTCAAGGATTGGATGTAAAAAAAAATTGCTCACCGGATCAATGTACATATGATAAAGAAGTTCAGCATTGTAGGATCTTTCTTTTCTCTTTGGCTATATGAAAGTGTAGGTTCTCTTCCTCAATCTGATCAGGAACATAGTCACACAGGCATTAATGGAAAGCCACCTTGCATCAGACAGCTCCAGTATCTTCTGGTGGTCTAAGAGTTACAGAAAGGCAAGTGATAGGGTGTGTGGAGCTGAGGGCTGACACATGCCAATGATAGAGGACTGATGATGGTGAAAGAGAAGGAACTCAGCAACAGAGAGAGCAGTGCTTGGTGATGGAGTGACAAGACATTACAAGAGAGGAACTTCTCAGAAGTTCCACAATGCTGAAATCAGCCAAACTGGGATAGAGAACCTTGATTAACCAGGAGATAAACTTTTCCCCAGATGTCACACAGGTTTAAAGTCAGTGGCCCCCAGTGATCAACTCCTGAAGGTGTATTTGCCCACTTTCTCACGAAGCTCTTTGGTTTTGACCCCATAAATGATAGGGTTCAGCATGGAAGGGATGAGGACATAGAGGTCAACCAAGATGATGTGAATGTGGGGAGCGATGCCCTGACCGAACTGGTGTGTCAGGCTGGTGAAGAAGATGGGACTATAAAACATCAACATCACACAGATGTGGGCTGTGCAGGTGTTGAGTGCTTTTTGGGGGGCTCTCTTGGAGGAGATTCTGAGGACGGTCCTGATGATAAGACCATAGGACAGAGCAATGAGCATCAGATCTGACCCCATGAGTACAACGGCCATCAGTAAGCCGTATGTATTGTTGACTGTGATATCCCCACAAGACATCTTTGCCACAAGCAGGTGCTCACAGTGCGTGTGGGGGATAATGTGGCTGGCACAGAATGGTAGCCTGCTCAGGAGCAGGGGCAGAGGCAGCATGAAGACAGCTGACCTTATCAAACTTGCAAGCCCTAGCTTAGCTACTCGTGCATTGGTGAGGATGGTGGCGTATCTCAGAGGGTTACATATGGCAACATAGCGATCAAAGGCCATTGTCATGAGAACAGCAGACTGCATAAAAGCAACTGTGTGAAGCAAGAAAATCTGGCTGAAGCAGCCACCCACAGTAATGACTTTCAGATTGAACCAAAATATACACAGTGCCTTTGGCAAGATGAGGGTACACTTGGCGATGTCTGTGAGTGCCAGCATGCAGAGCAGCAGGTACATGGGCTTGTGCAGGGTCTGCTCTTTGCCTACAACAAAGAGAACCATGAAATTTCCCAACAGGCTGATAATGTAGGAGGTAGAGAAAGGGATGGAAATCCAGACGTGGGCATCTTCCATGCCAGGGATCCCCATTAGGATGAATGTTGATGGGTCATAATGGGTGAGGTTCAAAGCTGCCATGAAGTCGTCAATGCGTCGATTAGTCTTAGAAATGCTAACGTACCTTTGAAGGGAGAGAAGCTCAGTGAGGGGGGTTACACACTTTTTACAACAATTAATATAGTAAATATTTTATAGTTATTACCAACCTAGAATGGGTGGTGAGCAGTGAGGTGACAACATTTGCAGATGGCACCAGATTATTTAGGTCACAGTCAAGTACGGAGAACTTCTCAGGGTGAGAGAGCCAAGCCAGGTTAATGGGGAGCATGTTGGCAGATGAATTTTGATGTCAGGAACTGCAATGTGTATGGCCAATGGACGGGAAAGCTTGAACTCCTTAAACCCCTAACAAGGTTGTAGTTTACCTGTATGAACTCAGGACAGGGATCTGGGCATCTTGGTACACAGACAGAAATTAAGCAAAACATTGGGGTCTAGGAGCAGTGGTATAGAGAATCATACAGAAAATACAATGCCATGAGATCAGTCAGTCAATGTTTCACCCTCCTCTGGACTCCTCTGTGTAGTACGGGCACCCTTCTCGCATAGGATATTACAGAACTAGAGGGGTTCAGGCAAAAGCAACAAGAATGATCAAGGGCCTGAGAAAACTCATATTGAGAGAGAGGTTGAACAGACTAACAAATTTATTAGAGCATAAGCTTTCGTGGGCTACAGCCCACTTCTTCGTATGCATAGAATGGAACATATATTGAGGAGATGTATATACACACATACAGAGAGCATGAAAAGGTGGGAGTTGTCTTACCAACTCTGAGAGGCCAATTAAGTAAGAGAAAAAAACTTTTGAAATGATAATCAAGATAGCCCAGTACAGACAGTTTGATAAGAAGTGTGAGAATACTTACAAGGGGAGATAGATTCAATGTTTGCAATGGCTCAGCCATTCCCAGTCCCTATTCAAGCCTAAGTTGACTGTATCTAGTTTGCATATCAATTCCAGCTCAGCATTTTCTCGCTGGAGTCTGTTTTTGAAGCTTTTCTGTTGCAAAATTGCCACCCGCAGGTCTGTCATTGAATGACCAGACAGGTTAAAGTGTTCTACTGGTTTTTGAGTATTATGATTCCTGATGTCAGATTTGTGTCCATTAATTCTTTTGCACAGAGACTGTCCGGTTTGGCCAATGTACATGGCAGAGGGGCATTGCTGGCACATGATGGCATATATCACATTGGTAGATGTGCAGGGGAACGAGCCCCTGATGGTATGGCCGATGTGATTAGGTCCTATGATGATGTCACTTGAAGAGATATGTGGACAGAGTTGGCATTGGGCTTTGTTGCAAGGATAGGTTCCTGGGTCAGTGTTTTTGTTCAGTGATGTGTGGTTGCTGGTGAGTATTTGCTTCAGGTAGGGGGGTTGTCTGTAAGCGAGGACAGGTCTGTCTTCCAAGATCTGTGAGAGTGAGGGATCATCTTTCAGGATAGGTTGTAGATCTTTGATGATGCGCTGGAGAGGTTTTAGTTGGGGGCTGAAGGTGACTGCTAGTGGTGTTCTGTTATTTTCTTTGTTGGGCCTGTCTTGTAGGAGGTGACTTCTGGGTACTCGTCTGGCTCTGTCAATCTCTTTTTTCACTTCAGCAGGTGGGTATTGTAGTTTTAAGAATGCTTAATAGAGATCTTGTAGGTGCTTGTCTTTGTCTGAGGGATTGGAGCAAATGTGGTTGTATCTTAGAGCTTGGCTGTAGACGATCGATCATGTGGTGTGTCCTGGATGGAAGCTGGAGGCATGTAGGTAAGTATAGTGGTCAGTAGGTTTCCGGTATAGGGTGGTATTTATGTGACCATTGCTTATTAGTACAGTAGTGTCCAGGAAATGGACCGCTTGTGTGGATTGATCTAGGCTGAAGTTGATGGTGGGATGGAAATTATTGAAATCATGGTGGAATTCCTCAAGGGCTTCTTTTCCATGGGTCCAGATGATGAAGATGTCATCAAAGTAGCTCAAGTAGAGTAGGGGCGTTAGGGGATGAGAGCTAAGGAATCGTTCTAAGTCAGCCATAAAAATGTTGGCATACTGTGGGGCCATGCGGGTACCCATAGCAGTGCCGCTGACTTGAAGGTATATATTGTCCCCAAATGTGAAATAGTTGTGGGTGAGGACAAAGTCACAAAGTTCAGCCACCAGGTTAGCTGTGACATTATCAGGGATACTGTTCCTGATAGCTTGTAGTCCATCTTTGTGTGGAATATTGGTGTAGAGGGCTTCTACATCCATAGTGGCCAGGATGGTGTTTTCTGGAAGATCACTGATGGATTGTAGTTTCCTCAGTAAGTCAGTGGTGTCTCAAGACAGCTGGGAGTGCTGGTAGCATAGGGCCTGAGGAGAGAGTCCACATAGCCAGACAATCCTGATGTTAGGGTGCCAATGCCTGAGATGATGGGGCATCCAGGATTTCCAGGTTTATGGATCTTGGGTAGCAAATAGAATACTCCTGGTCGGGGTTCTAGGCATGTGTCTGTACAGATTTGTTCCTGTGCTTTGTCAGGGAGTTTTTTTAGCAGATGGTGTAGTTTCTTTAGGTAATCCTCAGTGGGATCAGATGATAATGGCCTGTAGAATGTGGTGTTAGAGAGCTGTCTAGCAGCCTCTTGGTCATATTCCAATTTATTGATGACGACAGCACCTCCTTTGTCAGCCTTTTTGATTATGATGTCAGAGTTGTTTCTGAGGCTGTAGATGGCGTTGTGTTCAGCATGGCTGAGGTTATGGGGCAAGTGATGTTGCTTTTCCACAATTTCAGCCTTCGCACGTTGACGGAAGCAATCTATAACCTGTCTGGTCATTCAATGACAGACCTGCGGGTGGCAATTTTGCAACAGAAAAGCTTCAAAAACAGACTCCATCGAGAAACTGCTGTGCTGGAATTGATATGCAAACTAGATACAATCAACTTAGGCTTGAATAGGGACTGGGAATGGCTGAGCCATTACAAACATTGAATCTATCTCCCCTTGTAAGTATTCTTATACTTCTTATCAAACTGTCTGTACTGAGCTATCTTGATTATCACTTCAAAAGTTTTTTTCTCTTACTTAATTGGCCTCTCAGAGTTGGTAAGACAACTCCCACCTTTTCATGCTCTCTGTATATATATATATATCTCCTCAATATATGTTCCATTCTATGCACCCGAAGAAGTTGGCTGTAGCCCATGAAAGCTTATGCTCAAATAAATTTGTTAGTCTCTAAGGTGCCACAAGTACTCCTGTTCTTTTTGCGGATACAGACTAACACGGCTGCTGCCCTGAAACCTGTTGAAAAGACTGAGATTGTTGCCTTACAAAGGATACAAAGAAGAGGGAACATGAGAAAAGTCTATAAAATACTGACTGATAGCGGGTAGATTGAGAAAGTGTTCTCCCTGTCTCCTAACACAAGATCAAGTGGACGTTCAATTAAACTGAAAGGGGGCAAATTCAAAAAAGATTAAAAAATGCTTTTTTCACTCAATGATTAATTAGACCAATGAACTCATTGACACAAGAGGTAATTGAGGCCACCAGCTAAGCAAGGGTCAGGAAGGGTTTGGTCATTCACATGAGCAGTAAAACTACCCCATTATACTAGTTACAGCTAAATAAATATTTAGGAAAACGTATACACCAATGTGTGCCAGGGCATAAGTCAGTCTCTAGGTTTTAGGCATTAGGCTGACACCCTCTTGAGGCTCAAGTCACCTCACCCATCCATCTACTGCTCAGATTTCTCCACATTCTCCTTTGTGCTCAACAGAATGGGCAGGAAGGGCACTAGGGTCTTGGTATTTAGGGCTACAGGCCTGCACCTCTGTTACTTTCTGTGTTTCTTTTGGTGAGACACTTTTTGCAGGAACCCAGCTTTGTCTGAGACATAAGCTACAGTTGTTAACTGACAAGTGTGAGGAGAGACACGTGTCAGCAACTTAGCCGCTTATCCTTCTCATGACTGAATACTGATGATGTTTGAAGATGACACAAAAAATGGGGGATCATAAATAATGAAGAGGACAGTTTAGGGATTCAGAGCAATCTGGATTGATTGGCAAACTGGGTTGAAGCAACACATGTTCTAATATAGCTATGTAGATATCTACATCTAGGAACAAAGAATGTAGGTGATGCTTCCACGATGGGGGACTCTCGTTGGAAGCGCAGTAACTCTGAACAAGATTTGAAAGGATAATTAGCTAAACATGTGCTCCCAGTGTGACCCTGTGGCCAAACATGTCAATGTGATCTGTGGATGATAACCAGGAGAATCTCAAAGAGAGAAACTTATTTTACCTCTATATTTGGCACTTTTGCGACTGCTGCTGGAATCTTGTGTCCAGTTCTGGTGTCTACAATTTAGAACAAAGTCACAAGAATTAGTAACATGTATCAGTGGGGTAGCCATGTTAGTCTGTATCCACAAAAACAGCGAGGAGTCCGGTGGCACCTTGAAGACTAACAGAGGTATTTGGGCATAAGCTTTCGTGGGTAAAAAATACAACTTCTTCAGATATATTTGGGCATAAGTCCCCTTCATCAGATGTGTGGAGTCAAGAATTAGTAAAAGATTAGAAAACCTGCCTTCTAGTGATAGACACAAGGATCTCAGTAATTTTAATTTAACAAAGGTAGTTGAGAGGTGACTTGATAACAGCTATAAGTACCTACATGGGGAACAAATATTTAATAATAGGTTTTTCAGCCTAGCATACAGAGGTGTAACAGGATCTAATGGCCAGAAATTGTAGTTAATGAAATTCTGACTGGAAATAAAGCATATATTTTTTAAACCATGAGAGTAAACTTTGGAACAATTATCAAGAGTCTTGGCACATTTTTCATCACTGCTCTATAGGACATCAGAACAGGTGATCACAATGATCCCTTCTGACCTTGGAATATATGAACATCTCCCCAGGCGTCAGCTGGAGACATTTTGCCTACAAGATTGAACCTCAGCTTACTGAAGGATTTCTTTCCGTTCATGACCCTGTTGACTATAGTCCTGTGGGGAGAAATTCTCATGTGACTGCAGCATCTTGGAAATGTTACACTCGGGGTGTATTTCACGAGGCTGAGAGATCCCATGGATGAATGTTTTAGGTGATAAAATTAATGGCTTGAGAACATAAAATCGTTGTACTGAGGAATGAATATACAACAATCACCATGAATGGCTAACAGAGCTGGCAAGCAAATGGTTCCACAGCATCCTGGGTTTAACATCTGTTTTCCAGTGGCCCACTCTTTTGGGCAGCTTCCAGTTACAGCTCCTGCATGTAACAACTGTACATATCTATCACATGTTTCAGAGTTGCCGGCTCTCATTATATAATGTGGATAATCCTCAGCTTGTGAGTTGTTCCTGTGTAGAAATCTATGAAGCACCATGCAGTGTGTATGGGTGTAACAAGAGAAGCCACATAGGTGCTTGCCCCCCCCACACACACACACACCGGGCAGCAGCTACATCCTCTGGTTTCCCCGAGAAGACCAAAAATTTAGTCAGGGGTCTCTGGTACAAATCATGTACAGGTCATGGAGCTGTGAATGTTGGTTTATTGCCCATGACTTGTCCATGTGTTTTACTAAAAATGCCCATAACGAAATGTCTGCAGTGTTCTCAGGAAGACTCACCAGGTGGGAGATAAGTTTCTCCTAAGGCCTATTGTTTTCCCTTATGGCTCATAGTCGGTGTTACCCAGGTGTAATTACATGTGAAACACAGATATGTAGTCAATATTCATAACTTCAGATACTAAAATGATACATGCTTAGAAATAGGACAATCATATTCAGAAAATCATATATTTTCCAATAACATGTTATATAACCTGTCTTGCATAAAATGTATTATAATTATGCTATAATCATGTCATAATAATATCACTGTGAAGAATATGTGGTGCAATCTCACACAAAGATCAATGGTTCTTTTCTCCAGTGAAATGCCTGAAATTACATAACAACAACTGTTGGAAACAAAACTGAATAAAGGTTAAGATAGGGCTAAATGCAGTCAGGGCCAGAAAAGAACACAGTGCTGACCTTGGACCAACAATCACCAAGAAAAATTCAATTTCAGCAGCGTTGCCCATTTGTCCATGTATATGCCGCTCCCCACCCCCACCCCCCGCAGCGCTGCTCACCTGTCCCTGTACACCTCTCAGTGCAGCCTGCTTCTCAGTGTACACTGCCCTCCCTACCTCCAGAACCCCAGCACTGCCTGCATGTCCATCTATACACTGCTCCCCACCCCCACAACCCCGATTGCTGCCTGCCTACCCGGGTACATCCCGCTCCCTGCCCCACAATGCCCAGTGCTTGCCACTTGTTCCATGCAGGTCTCCCCCCACCACAACTTCCAGCCGTGCCACACAGTGATACTCCTCACCCAGGACCAAAACCAGGTGCCAGACCCCACAGCGACAAGTCACAGAAATACCTCCACAGACTAGGTTAAACTCAGTGTCTGCCTGCACCAGGGAAAAGGGGGAGATCAGTCTGAACTGCCTTTCTGGGGACGAAGGGAACCCCAGCAGCAGCTCTACCTGTGCAGGGAGGAGAGATGGACAAACCAGGTGGGAGGGAGAGAGGACATGGAGACTAAAAGGAGACAGCATGAGTAACTGTTCCTCAAAATGACACAAAGCTTTAACATATTGCAGCCCGCTAGAAACCCAGACATCCCTTCCTGAGGCTGTAGTGGGGTTACTCATGGGAGGAGGAGGGTCTGGATGGGGGATGTTGTCAGAGATAATCTGCTACAGCGTTGTCCTCATGACGCCTCTTTGGTCTGTGCATTAGGCAGGATGTTTATTCCCTATTTCACCCAGTTTCAGGACTCCACACCACTGTCTCCCCCCTCCCTGCCCCACATACACACACTGTGTGTTCCTGTCCTCTCCAGAACCAGGGATGCAAGGGCACAGGGAGAGCAGACCCCCTCCCTCACTAAAAAGAATTATCTTCATTGTTCTGAACCTTTAAGCATATGAGTTTGAGATTTCAGCAACTCTCCTTTCCTGTCAGTTCTTCTTTGGTCCAAACGAGCTCACCCATCCTTAGAGGCCATGCGACCACTCCAGCTGACATCACTGGAGGCTCATGGTTGGGATAAATCAGGCCATTTATTTAAGTCTCTAAATGTTGATTTAGGGTGAACTCCTGGCCGTGTTGGGAGTTTTGCCATTGAACTGAATGGGACCAGATTCACTCTCAGTGTTTAACCTTTGACTCTGAGCTGTGAAAATCATGGCTTTGAGTCCTGCTACAGAGAGTTCTAGGGTGCTGAAAGAGTTTGAAGGAAACCTCCTGTTCATTTGGCGTTCTGAGACCAGATATGAAAGGTGGGGATTCCAGAACACATCAGCCTGATTTTGCTGTCACGGAAGCCAGTGTCAATCTGGAGTGACCCAGTGAAGGCAGAATGTGAGAGCAGTATCTGGCCAGGGTGTGACCCATTCTTGTTGTGAACCCTCTGATAACACAGATACCCACTGCAGAGCCTTCGGCTGCACTTCCGGAAAGGGCAGTGAAGTTGCTGAGTTGGAAAAAATAGAATGAACCAGAGGAAAAACCTCACAGCCCCAAAAAAGGAAACTACTGAAACAGACAGTAAGACAGAGGGACTGATCTTAAAAACAATTATTTGTCTAATCTATTTCCAATAAATTGGTAGTTCCAATTTTACCAGGTGAATCCCTGGCTGTTTCTGACAATACTAAACAGTTCAAGTCACCGTGCTGGTGAATTCCTACACAGACGGTTCCTGACTTGAACCCTGGAACCCTTCCGGAGCCCTCAACACTAACTTTAATACAGAAACAGGCAACTCACCAAAATCCCGCTCAGCAGAGAGAGACAGAAGAAGGCAGAGCCCTGAGAATCAGTGTATGGATCTCACATGGCTGACTCACCATATGCTGGACAACAACCTTTATGATTCCCCTGTACAGTCCCTGCAGACTCTCAGATTGGCCAGGACTCCCGGACAATTCCCTTGACTCCATGAGCCATTGGATGAGCAGAAAATAGACCCTGGAGAACTTCAGCATGAGAGCATCTCCTGGGAGTGAAGAAATGATTATCAGATAACAGGGGCACAGATTGTCAGGGCAAACTGAGTATTGCAGACTGTTGTTCAGCGTACCGATTCACAATGGCTTTTTTTTCTGTGTAATACACTACGTGTGGGAATGCGGCCACAAGATATGGGACCAAAAACCATTTTCAATTGATCCTAGTAGTGTATTGTTGCATACCACCCATGCAATTGTAATATCCAGTCTGTTAGCCTCTGAAAATCACTGCCACCCTCTTGAGACCAAATGACTTGATAATGAATTGAGGCAAAATTGACAAAGCCCTGGCTGGGACAATTTAGTTGGGAATTGGTCCTGCTTTGAGCAGGGGATTGGACTAGATGATCTCCTGAGTTCTCCTCCAACCCTAATCTTCTATGTTTCTATAAGGACGTGGCAAAGGCTTTTTTCTCCCAGGATTCTGGCATTGAAGGTGTTTGCCAGTATCCATTTGTGAAGTCAAAAGTGGATATCTATCTGGCAACTTCCAACTGTTCTAATAGTTCATTTACTCTCTGCATTGGGTAAGCATCACGTTTCAATACAGTGTTGATCTTTCAGAAATTGATGCAGAAATGGGCTGTGCCATCCTGCATCACAACTAGTACAGTAACTCCTCACTTAAAGTCGTCCCGGTTAACGTTGTTTCATTGTTAC
>NW_020695665.1:0-20732 GCF_002925995.2 Terrapene triunguis | reverse complement strand
TTTTTATAGCTTCTCTAACCTCCCTGAGCATTTCACAGTCACTATCACCATCCTAGTCAGATGATCAGTAGAGTATTCCTACTGTTATCATTCTTATTATTCGAGCATAGAATTACTATCCACAGAGATTCTCTAGTACAGTTTGGTTCATTGAAGATTTTTACTTCATTTGATTCTGCGCTTTCCTTCACATATAGTTCCACTCCCCCACTAGCATGAGATGTTCTGTCCTTCTTTTCTCCAAACGAGCTCACCCATCCTCGGAGGCCATGGGACAACTCCAGTTGAATTCACTGGAGGCTCATGGCCGGTGAAAATCAGGCCATTAATTTAAGTCCCTACATGGAGGTTTAGGGTGAACTCCTGAACAATTTGGGAGTTTTGCATTGATCTCAATGGGACCAGATTCACCCTTAGTGTTTAACCTTCTGCTCCTGGCTATGAAAAACATGGCTTTGGGTCCTGCTACAGAGATACCTATTCTGTTAGGGTGCTGAAAGAGTCTGAAGGAAACCCCCAGTTTATGTGGCGTTCTGAAACCGAGCATAAAACATGGGGACTTCAAAACACATGGGCACTGATTTTGCCCTCAGGGAGGTCATTGTCAATCTGGAGTGACCCACTGGAGGCAGAATGTGAGAGCAGAATCTGACCAGTGTTGGGCCCATTCTTGTTATGAACCCTCTGGTAACACACATACCCACTGCAGAGGCTTTGGCTCCACTTCTTAACAAGGGAGTGAAGTTGCTGAATTGGAAAACTTGAGCTAACTATAGAAAAACCACACCTCCCCCCCCCCCCAAAAAAAAGGAAAAAGGAAGCTACTGAGACAGATAGAAGGACACAGTAAGAGACAAGGAACTGGTCTTAAAAACAAATATTTCTCTAAACTATTCCCTATACATTTGTAGTTCCAATTTAATCAGGTAGACCCCTTGGTTTTTCTGCATTCAGCACCCCAGGCCTCCCTCCCATGCCCTGGCTGCGCTGTGCTGATACCTGGAGTCAATGTCCACATTTTGTGTTCAATTATTTTGTTACTGTTTGTCTTTATTTGGTTTATCCTCCAGGTTTCCTGAAGGATTGGACGTAAAAAAAATCAGGTAAATTTTGCTCCCCAGATCACTGTACATATGACAAAAAAGTTCAGCATTGTAGTTTCTTACTTTTCTCTTTGGCTATCTGAAAGCATAGCTTCTGTTCATCAAACTGATCAAGAACCCTGTTCACAAAGGGACTAATGCAAAGTCCCTGGCTTCAAAAAGCTGCAGTATCTTCTTGTAGGCTGGTAGTCTTGGAAAGGCCGAGTGACAGAGGGTGTTGGGGTGGGGGCTGACCGGTGACAATGAAAGAGATCATGTGATGATCAAAGAGAGGGAACTCCGCAATGGAGAGGGAAGTGCTTGGTGATGGAATGATAAGACATTAGGTGTGAGGAAGTTCTCAGACTCTGAACTTCCACAATGCTGAGCTCAGCCAAACTTGGACAGAGCACACTTGGTTAATGAGGAGAAATCCTTTCCCACTCTTGACACAGAGGATTAAAGTCAGTGGCCCCAAGAGCACATTCTGCTGGTGTATTTGCCCACTTTGTCACGAAGCTCTTTGGTTTTGACCCCATAAATGATAGGGTTGAGCATGGGGGGGATGAGTAAATAGAGGTTGGACAAGATGATGTGAAGATGGGGAGCGATGCCCTGACTGAACCGGTGTGTCAGGCTGGTGAAGAGACCAGGAGTATAAGTTGTAAGCATCACACAGATGTGGGCTGTGCAGGTGTTCAGGGCTTTCTGGTGGGCTTTCTTTGAGGACATTTTTAGGATGGCCCTGATGATCAGACCATAGGAGAGGGCAATGAGCATCAGGTCTATCCCGCTGACTACAAATGACATAACCAAGCTATACATCCTGCTGACTGTGATGTCTCCACACGATATCTTCGCCACAGCCATGTGCTCGCAGTGCGTTTGGTGGATAGTGAGGTTGGCACAGAATGGCAGCCTACTCAAGATCAGGGGTAGAGGCAGGATGAAGAGAGCAGACCGTATCAAACCTACAAGCCCTAACTTAGTGACTCGTGCATTGGTGAGGATGGTGGTGTATCTCAGAGGGTTACATATGGCAATGTAGCGATCGAAGGCCATTGTCACGAGGATGGCTGACTGCGTAAAAGAAACCATGTGAAGAAAGAACATCTGGGTGAGACACCCACCCACAGTAATGCTTTTCAAATTGAACCAAAATATACACAGTGCCTTTGGCACAACCAAGGTACACGTGGCGATGTCTGTGAGCGCCAGCATGCTGAGCAGCAGGTACATTGGCTTGTGGAGTGTCTGTTCTTTGCCTACAATAAACAGAAGCATGAAATTTCCCAACAGGCTGATAATGTAGGACATAGAGACAGGAATGGAAATCCAGACGTGGGCAGCTTCCAGGCCAAGGATCCCCGATAGGCTGAATGTTGAAGGGTTAGAGGGGGTGAGGCTGAAATTTGCCATGATAGGATGCTCGATGTGTCGATTAGGCTCAGAAGTGCTCAAGGTGCCTGTGAAGAGAGAGAAGTACAGCAAAGGGGGGTTACTCGCTTTATACAATCAATAGTACAGTAAATATTTTATACTTATTAACAACCTAGAAAGGGGAGTCAGCAGTGAGGTGGCAACATTTACAGATGGCACCAGATTATTTAGCTCACAGTCAAGGCCAGAGAAGTCCTCAAAGGAAGCTAACCAAGCCAGGTGAATGGGCAGTATGATGGAAGATGAACTTAGGTGTCAATAACTTCAGTGTGTATGCCCACTGGAGGGAAAAGCTTGAACTCCTTAAACACCTTATAAGGTTCTAATTTAACTGTATGAACTTCAGACAGGGACCTGGGCATCATGGTACAGAGCTCTGTGAAACCCTGTTCGAAGTGAAAGCATGGACAGAAACTGAGCAAAGCATTGGGTTCCAGTAGGAGGGAGATGGGGAATCATAAAGAAAATACAATGCCATGAGATCAGTCGGTCAATGATTCACCCTCCTCTGGACTCCTCTGTGTAGCATTGGACACCCTTCTCCCCCAGGATAATGCAGAACTAGAGAGGCCAGGGCAGTGAGAATGATCACAGGCCTGCGGAAACTCTCATATGGGAGAGATTGAGAAGACTGGGATTGTTACCTTAGAAAGGAGATGAATAAGAGGGGACATGAGAAAAACCTTTAAAATATTGACTAGTAGAGAGTAGATAGAGAATGTGGTCTCCCTGTCTCAAATGCAATTAAACTGAAACTTGGCAAATTCAAAATAGATTATAAAGAATACTTTCTGCACTCAACGTCTGATTAGACTGAGGAACTCATTGACAAAAGAGGTAGTTGACGCCACGAGATAAGCAAGAATCAGGAAGGATTTGTAGATTAACATGGATAGTGAGACTGTCCAGTTATAATAGTTACAGCTAAATAAATATTTTAGAAAGCCTATACACCCACGTGTTTCAGGGCACAAGCTAATCTCTAGCTTTTAGGGATTAGGGTGACACCCTCTTGATGGTCAAGTCACCCCACCATCCCCCTACTGCTGTGTTTCTTACACTTTCTTCTGCAGCACCTGACATTGTCACTGTCAGAGAGAGGATACCTGACTGGATGGACCATAGCTCTTATGCACAATGCAATTGCTATATTGGAAAGGAGCCAAGTTTCCCAAATGGAAACAGACGTTATCGTGCTGGGCTCTGACTTTGTGCTTAATAGAATGGGCACAAAGGGCATAAAGGACACAAGACTCTTGGTATTTAGGGCTACAGGCCTGCACCTCTGTTACTTCCCTTTTTTCTTTTGGTGAGACACTTTCTTGAAGGCACCCAGCTTTGTCTGATACATAAGTTACAGGTGTTAACTGAGAAGTGTAAGCAGAGACATGTGTCAGCAACTCAGCTGCTAACCCTTCTCGTGGCTGAATATCGATGAAGTTTGCAAATGACAAAAAAATTGGGGGATTGTAAATAATGAAGAGGACAGGTTACTGATTCAGAGCAATCTGGATTTGTTGGTTAACTGGGTCGAAGCAAACAATGAGTGTTCTAATATAGCTATGCAGAGATCTACATCTAGGAACAAAGAATGTAGGCGATGCTTACACAATGGGGCACTATCCTGGGAAGCAAAATGATGCTAAATAACATTCGGGGGTGTGAAGGGATAATTAGCCAAACATGAGCTCCCAGTGTGACCATATGGCCAAAAGAGACAATATAATCCTTAAAAAGCAACAGAGGGTCCTGTGGCACCTTTAAGACTAACAGAAGTATTGGGAGCATAAGCTTTCGTGGGTAAGAACCTCACTTCTCTGGAAATTACTTGCATCTGAAGAAGTGAGGTTCTTACCCATGAAAGCTTATGCTCCCAATACTTCTGTTAGTCTTAAAGGTGCCACAGGACCCTCTGTTGCTTTTTACAGATTCAGACTAACACGGCTACCCCTCTGAATATAATCCTTGGATGATAACGAGGGTAATCTCAAGGAGAGATAAAGAAGTTATTTTACCTCTGTATTTGGCAATGGAGTGACCGCTGCTGGAATCCTGTGTCCAGTTCTGGTGTCCACGATTAAAGATGGATGCTGATATATTAAAGAGGGTTCAGAGAAGACTCACAAGAATTATAAAAAGATTAAAAAACCTGCCCTATAGTTATAGACTCAAAGATTTCAGTCTATTTAGTTTAACAAAGATGGTTAATGGGTGACTTGTTAACAGTCTGTAAGTATCTACACGGGAGCAAATATTTAATAATAGGCTTTTTAGCCTATCATACAGAGGTATAACATGATCCAATGACTGGAAGTTGTTGAAGAAATTCTGACTGGAAATAATGCATACATTTTTTAAATGGTGAGAGTAATTAACCATTGGAACAATTTACCAAGGGTCTTGGTGGATTCTTCATCACTGAGAAGAGAATTTTTAAATTAAAGTTGGATATTTCTCTAAAAGATCTGCTCTAGGACTAATTTTTAGGAAATTCTTTGGCCTGCGCTCTACAGAAAGTCAGACCAGATGATCACAATAGTTTCTTATGTCCTTGGAATCTACGAACACATCCCTAGGAGTCAGTTGGAGGAATTTTGCCTCCACGCTTGTGCGTGAGCTTATTGAATGCATTTTTCCTATTCATGACTGTGTTGAATTTAACCCTCTGGGGAAAAATTCTCATGTGACTATGGAGCCTTGAAAATGTTACAGTAGGTGTGTATTGCACGAGACTCACAGATCTCGTGTGACACTGCATGGATAAACGTTTTACGTGGGAAAAATAATGACCTGAGCCCATGTAACCGCCGCACTGAGCAATGAATGTACAGCCCTCACCATTAATGACTATGAGAGATGGCTAGCAACTGCTCCCAGAACATCCTGGGTTTAACGTCTGTGTCCCAGTGCCCCCCTGTTTCATTCAGGTTCCAGTGGCTCCTGCACATGGCAGCTGGGTTTATCTAGGCCAGGGGTTCTCAAACTGGGGGTCGTGACCCCTCAGGGGGTTGGAAGGTTATTACACGGGGCGGGGCTGGGGGTCAGGAGCTGTCCACCTCTACCCCAAACCCTGCTTTGCCTCCAGCAATTATAATGGTGTTAAAAATATAAAACAATGTTTTTATTTATATGGGGGTCACACTCAGAGGCTAGCTATATGAAAGGGAACACCAGTACAAAAGTTTGAGAACCACTGATCTAGGCCCTCACCTGCCCCAGAGTTGCCCACTCTCATTGTATTGTGTGCATACTTCTCAGCTTGTGTACAGTTCATGTATAGCAGTTCCCGAAGCGCCACATGGTTTATAAACGTGCACCAAGATCAGTAGCACAGGAGCCTTGGTACTTGCAACTCTGTGTGAGATTTCTCACAAGTCAGAGACAGTCACTGATTACCACCCGTCAATGGAGGAGGTTAGACAGGGTATAACAAGAGCAGCATCAGAGGTGACCTGGCATTTGCCCCTCTCTGGGGAGATTTCTCACCAGAGCGAGACAATCACTGATTTGCCACCGGCCAAGGGAGCAAGTGTGACAGGAGGCACCTCACCCCCTGCAGAGGAAGATCTGTTGGGTGCATGGGGCAGCTTGGAGGTTGAGGTAGCCAAGGATGAATGGGGAGCATGGAGAAGCCACTGGCAACCAGCATGCTGTTGGAATCAGTGCAGCCTGGAATGGGGAAGAAGAGTGCGGACAGGGTGTCAGAATATGATGGGAAATTGAACCAACTGAGGAGCAAAGATGAATGTCTCTTTTCACTGGTGAAATGCCAACAATCACGAAGAAAAATGGCCTCACAGTGATACCCCTCACCCAGGAGCAAAACCAATTGCCAGACCCCACAGTGAGAGCTCACAGAAATATCTCCTCAGACTAGGTTAAACTCAGTGTCTGCCTGCACCAGGGAAAAGGGGTAAATCAGCCTGAACTCCCTTTCTAGGGGTGAAGGAAACCTCAGCAGCAGCTCAGCCTGTCCTGGAAAGGAGAGAGGGACAGACCCGGTGGGAGGGAGGGAGGATGTGGAAACTAAAAGGAACCAGTGTGAGTCATTCTTCCTCAAGAAGAACAGGAGTACTTGTGGCACCTTAGTCTCTAAGGTGCCACAAGTACTCCTGTTCTTCTTGCGGATACAGACTAACACGGCTGCTACTCTGAAACCATTCTTCCTCAAAACGACACAAAGCTTGAACGTATTGCAGCCCGTTAGAAACCGGGACATACCTTCCAGACACTACTTTTCTGTGTTGGCAATTGCTCATGTTCCCACAAGGCTGTAGTGAGGTCGCTCACGGAAAGAGGGATAGTCCAGATGGGGGAAGCTGCCAGAGACAAGCTACTACTGTGCGGTCCACGTTAATTTACAGTCTGAGACACCAACCGCAACGCCCAGGAGGGTTCCGCCCAGAGCTTCATTACGCCTCTTTGGTCTGTGCATTAGGCAGGATGTCTAGTTCCTATTTTGCCCAGTTTCAGGACTCTGTGCCACTGTGATCTGGATACTGCAAGTCCCATCGTCCCACCTTCTCCTCCCTCCCCCGCCGCCACAGACTTTGCGTTCTTGGACCTCCCCTGTGAGATTTCCAGCACTGCCTGGAAACATCTAAGCCAGAAACATGCTTTTATTTTTACTTCATTTTGGCACTTCTCAGTCTCTCCAGACCCAGAGATGCAGGGGCACAGAGAGCAGACCCCTCTCCCCCATGAAATAAAATTGTTATCCTAATTGTTTTAACCTTTCTTGCCACTCATCTCAATGGGACCAGATTTAGGCTTACTGTTTAACTTTCGACTTCCAGCTGTTAAAATCATGGCTTTGGGTCCCGCTACACAGAGCGCTATTCTGTCACGGTGGTGAAATAGTCTGAAGGAAACCCCCAGTTTATGTGGCGTTCAGAGACCGGGCATGAAAGATGGGGATTTCAAAACATGTGGGCCCTGATTTTCCTCTCAGGTAAGCCAGTGTCAATCTGAAGTGACCCACTGAAGGCAGAATGTGAGAGCAGAATCTGGCCAGTGTGGGGCCCATTCTTGTTGGGAACCCTCTGGTAACACAGATACCCACTGCAGAGGCTTTGGCTGTACTAATTAAGAGCACAGTGGAGTTGATGAATTGGAAAAACCACACGGCCCAAAAAAAGGAAGCTGCTGAGACAGATAGAAGGACAGTAAGAGACAACAAGGAACTGATCTTAAAAACAAATGTCTGTCTAAACTATTTCCAATACATTTGCATTTCCAGTTTTACCAGGTAAATCCATTGGTGCTTCTGACAATACTAAACAGTTCAACCCTGGAGCCCTTCCTGAGCCCTCAGCACTAACTTTAATGCAGAAAGGGGCAACTCACCGTAATACTGCTCAGCGGCGAGAGGGAATCTCCTTACTGCAACAGGAAGGCAGAGCCCTGAGAATCACTGTATGAATCTCACATGTCTGACACTCGCTGTGCTGGACAGCAACTTTTATGATTCCCTTGTACAGTCCCTGGGGACTCTCTGATTGGCCAGGACTCCCAGACAATTCCCAGGGCTCTGTGAGCAGCGGGAAGAGCAGAAAAGAGACCCTGGAGATCTCCAGCTTGAGAGCCTCCCCCAGAGTGAAGAAATGATTTGCCAATACCAGGGGCAAGATTGTCAGGGCAAACTGAGTCTTGCAGACTGTTCAGCCTAGCAACTGATGATGGCTTTCTTTTCTGTGTGTAATGTACTGCCATCTTCACTATGTGTGGGAATGCTGCCACAAAATACGGGACCAAAATCCATTTTCAATTGCTCGTAGCAGCATAGCGCTGTATACTGACCATATAGTTGCAATATCCAGTCCATTAGCCTCTTAAAAGTCACCGGCACCCTGTGGAGGAAAAATTATGTGATCCTGGACTGATGCAAGCAGAAGGGTATGGGAAAGGCTTTCATCTCCCTGAATTCTGGCATCAAAGATATTTGCCAGTATCCCTTGGTGAGGTCTAAAGTGGATAAATATCTTGCAGCTCAAACTGTTCAAATAGTTCATTCACTCTCTGCATCGGGTCAGCATAAAATTTCAATACTGTGTTGATCTTTCAGAAATCGATGCACAAACGGGTTGTATTATCCTGCCTCAGAACTCGTACCATGGGACTTCTCCACTCACTGTGTGATACCTTCACTCCTCCCATAGCAAAAATGACCTGGAGTTCGTCTCACATGGTATCCCACAATTTATGAGGGGAGAGCCACAGAGTTTCCCATGCCTGATGCCCTGGGACCATTTCAGTGTGGTGGTATTTTAGGTAGCTGCGCCCTGCTGGGGTGAGAACACAGTGGGAAAGAATCAAACAACTGCTACATCAGGATCTTTTCTTCGAGCTACAGTCCCTCCCCCATGCTTGTGTCATAGGAGCCTGGGGGCCTAATTTGAGCTCCACAGGGTATGAGTGTGATGGATTGTCACCACTGCGGTGCAGTCTGGGAGCTGTGGGAACTGCTGGGCCCCTCTTACCACCCAGCTGGGCTAGTCCTTTTTCAAAATGCTTCTCTGGCGATTCAGACTCTCCAGGCCCTGTTATAACCAAACACGACAGCCTATGGCACCACACACCCAAACAGAGCTACCCGAGGGATTACTTAACCAACCAAGTACAAACGGCAGACATCAGGTCAGTGGGCCTGCAATGACCACAGCCCTGGACAGCATCCAGAATGCGTTCAGCTGGGGACTGGATATCCTGGCCTGAGACACATTATTGAGGAACAAGGGGCAGACCAACTGATCATTCATGCCTAAAGTTGTGGGCAATAAAAGAAATAATCACAGAATCCGATGACCTGTCTTTAATATTTACAAAAAAAAAATAATGGGAATGGGAATGGACAGGGTGATGATTAAAGCCTGATCAGTAGGATGAGAGCCCAAGCCCTGCTTTGGGAGGGTCGAGAACCTGTTGCTTCTGCGGCTGATAGTGCTCAGTGCTCTGAAGCCCATGACACAGTCCCAGCATCACAGAGCTAAGGAGACCCCCACCACCCATGGTAACTCAGAGCTCTGGGTCCTCCCGCGGTAGCTCAGAGCTCTGGGTTCCCCATCACCTATGCTGGCTGACAGCTGCTCGGTCCTTGGCCACCCATGACACCTACGAGCTCAGACTTCTGATACGGTCTCCTACAGTATTCTTGCCAGCAAGTTAAAAAAGTATGGGCTGGATGAATGGACTATAAGGTGGATAGAAAGCTGGTTAGATCGTCGGGCTCAACGGGTAGTGATCATTGGCTCGATTTCTAGTTGGCAACCAGTATCAAGCGGAGTGCCCCAGGGGTCGGTCCTGGGGCCGGTTTTGTTCAACATCTTTATCAATGATCTGGATGATGGGATTAATTGCACCCTCATCAAGTTTGCAAAAGACACTAAGCTGTGGGGAGAGGTAGATATGCTGGAGGGTAGGGATCAGTTCCAGAGTGACCTAGACAAATTGGAGGATTGGGCCAAAAGAAATCTGATGAAGTTCAACAAGGCCAAGTGCAGATCCTGCCCTTAGGAAGGAAGAATCCCATGAACTGCTACAGGTTGGGGACCAACCAGATAAGTAGCAGTTCTGCAGAAAAGGACCTGGGGATTACAGTGGACGAGATGCTGGATATGAGTAAGCAGTGTGACCTTGTTGCCAACAAGTCCAACAGCATATTGGCCTGCATTAGTGGGAGCATTGCCAGCAGATTGGGGGATGTGATTATTCCCCTCTATTCAGCACTGGTGAGGCCACACCTGGAGTATTGCGTCCGGTTTTAGTCCCCTGACTCCAGAAGGGATGTGGACATATTGGAGAGAGTCCATCGGAGGGCAACATAACTTACAAGGAGAAGCTGAGGAAAATGGAGTTATTTAGTTTGCAGAAGAGAAGAGTGAGGGTGATTTGATAGCAGCCTTCAACTACCTGAAGGGGGGTTCCAAAGAGGATGGAGCTCAGCTGTTCTCAGTGGTGGCAGATGACAGAACAAGGAGCAATGGTCTCAATTGCAGTGGGGGAGGTCTAGGTTGGATATTAGGAAACAGTAGGAGGGTGGTGAAGCACTGGAATGGGTTACCTAGGGAGCTGGTGGAATCTCCATCCTTAGAGGTTTTTAAGGCCCGGCTTGACAAAGCCCTGGCTGGGATGATTTAGTTGGTGTTGGTCCTGCTTTGAGCAGGGGGTTGGACTAGATAACCTCCTGAGGTCTCTTCCAAACCTAATATTCTATGATTCTGATTCTACTCTAAAAACAAAAATGTCTTGTAATATTCCCATGTAAATGGGACAAACAAACACACAACTTTGCTTATTCTAGTGTCCCTATTTCACATTCTCTCCTTCTTTGTACTTTGTGCCACTTAATCACCTATGGCATTTGCATGCCTCTGCTCTTTCGTTGATGTCTGGCTCTAATACCTGGCTCAGCTTTGGAATTCCTCCTGATCCTGTGTCTGCTGATTCTGGAGAAACTCAGCTACAGGTGCTGGAACATGAGGGGCCAGGGGGCCAGGGCCCACTGTTAAATGTTGTTCGGTTTTTCACTTGCGCACGGCAGACAGTAAGGGCCTTGAAGGGCAGGGTTGTGGTGGAGGAGAAGAAGGACTCAGAAAGCGGCAAGTGGTGACTACGGGGGAGGTAGGTGGAGCAGAGGAGGGAATCGGGACTCAGCGAATGCCATGGCATCCAGAGGGCATACAGGTTGGTGGGTTGGAGGATGGTGAGTGGTAGGCTGCGGGGACCTCTCAGGGGAGGAGAGAAAGGATTCAGCGAGAAGCGGCGGGGGCCTTGGTGACGGGCAGAGCAGGGAAAGGAAGAGGTTGAGCATGGGTGGGGCCAAGGGGGAGAAGTGGGAGTTGTCATCCTGGGCAGAGTGCAGGTGGGGCCACCACAGCCCAGGCGTCCGTGCTTTCAAAGGTGGCAGGGCAGTGGCTGCACCAAAGGAGAGGTTTAGCTTCTCCTGGCCTATTATACCCACTGGCTATGTAAGGTGGACCCCCTGGGGCACTTCCTACCTCCTCCCTGCGAATGTCTCAAGGTCTCCCTCTGGGGCAAGGCACCATGCATGTTGTCTGCTCACCTCAAGGCAACTTCTGATGGCTGAATGTAGCAAAGTCATTCTGCTTTCCTCTTGGGCAGCAACTGTCTCTTCCTGTGGTACGGCCCGACCTCCCGGGCCCAGCTCAGTCCAAAGGCTCTCCCTTGCTGGGGTAGTCCAAACAGCAAATAAAGGGGATCAGTGAAATCCAGAATTCATATGAGAGATGAATGCTTCACTCTCAGGCTGTCTCTGCAGGAGGACCTCCCTTCCCTCACGGAGAGAACTTTGGGCAGTTGTTCAGGGGGAGATTCTGCTTTTCCTCAGCTCATCTCCCCTGGAGCTGCCAGTAGCAGGTCTGCTCTCCTCCCTGGTCTGCCACAAAAGGAGCTGCTCTCCTGCCTTTTTGCCTTTCTCAAGCACTTCTCTTCAGACTTGATTTTTACACCCCATTTTCATGATAATTTACTTGATGAATATTTGGCTTCTTTGAACTCAATGTTAAATGTAGCTACAAGTTCAGTGGCTTTGGGAAGTAATTCTACTGCTTTGTATAGGTCTGTGTCTCTGGATTGTAGCAGATTTGAAACCGCAATTACCGTGTCCAGAAACTTTCTTTGGAGCAAAACGAGAAAAACAAAACTAAAATTTTCCATTGATTTCTTTAACGCTGAAGGCTCATAAACTTCAAAGGCAATTTTGCTCAGGAGAATAGTTTCTGAGAGTGCCTTCATTGTGTCTAAATAATGAATCTGAGAGGAAGGGGTGATTTGTTGATCAATTGTGTAGTCAATTGCTTCACCAAGCTTTCATTTGTTATGACATATGTTCAAGAGGCCAAATAAACAAGGTCAGGTTTACTGCTCTAACCCCATAATAAAATAGTACAGAAAAAAGTTTTTATACAATACCAGTCTCTGTGAAACCCCCTTGTGCAGTAATGTTACATTCTCTTTATGTAGAAAGTGGATCCCCAAAGTTACACACATTTCAGCTTTTATCATTTATATGAGGATTTCACAAGTTACACATCTCTTTACACATCACTAAAATCCAACCCATCAATTTGTCTCAGTTCCCTAAAGTAAGTGGGGAGCTGTAGCCCTTAAGGCCAGTTTGCTAGCTGGGTATATTGCATAATGGGGGTTTTTTTTTTTGGTCATTGGTTTGATTGATTATATTATTTTCTTGGGTTTTGTTTATGCTGAATTCCAGTATATGTTATTCATAATACTTATTCATAATAGTCGACTATAATGCAAGGAACCTACAGGCCTGTATCCTGTATGATTAGCTAGAGTATGTTAGTATAAGTGTTTATAACCTTTGGCATAGATAAATGGCTTACTGGTTACCCCTTTTGACTTTGGGGAACTGACTAGAGAAGTGAACAAAAATCTGAATATGTTTTCCATAGGTCTGTAACAGACTGGTAACTGCAGGTACACCGCAGGACATGGAAGTCATAAATTAGGCCAAGGGTAACAGTTTCGGAGATGAGATAATCGAACATATTAACCTAGAGAGTAAATGTATCCAAAGATTTATGTGGTTGAGGAATAAGATTTTGGCATGGTAGGTTGGGGACTGATTAAGGAAGTGCCAGGATACTATAAGAAGGCAAACAACCTTGCAGGAAGGTGACTCTTTCCTATCTTCTATCAAGCAATCAGCTCAGCTTTGCAATAAAGGGTATGTCTACACTATGAAATGAGGTCGATTTTATAGAAGTCGATCTTTAGAAAGGTTTCAGAGTAGCAGCCGTGTTAGTCTGTATCCGCAAAAAGAACAGGAGTACTTGTGGCACCTTAGAGACTAACAAATTTATTAGAGCATAAGCTTTCGTGGGCTACAACCAGCCCACGAAAGCTTATGCTCTAATAAATTTGTTAGTCTCTAAGGTGCCACAAGTACTCCTGTTCTTTTTGCGGATCTTTAGAAAGAGATTTTATACAGTCGATCGTGTATGTCCCCACTAAGTGCAGTAGGTCAGTGGAGTGCGTCCTCAATACCATGGCTAGCATCATATCATGGAGGGTGCACTGTGGATAGCTATCCCACAGTCCCCACTGCCCATTAGAATTCTGGGTTAAGCTCCCAATGCCTGATGGGGCAAAAACATTGCCGCGGGTGGTTTTAGGTACATGTCATCAGTCTCCCCTCCCTCCCTCCCTCCCTCCCTTCTTGAAAGCAACGGCAATCAATCATTTCATGCCTTTTTTCCTGGGTTACCCATGCAGACGCCATAGCACAGCAAGCATGGAGCCCGCTCAGCTCAGCGCTGCTGTTGTGAGCATTGTAATCACCTCACACATTATCCTGCAGTATGCGCAGAGCCTGGCTAGGAGTCACCAGCACAAGGACAATTGTGAGGAGGACATGGACACAGACATTCCTGAAAGCACGGGATGTGGCAATTGGGACATCATGGCAGCAGTGGGGCAGGTTGATATAGTGGAACACCGATTCTGGGCCCAGCAAACAAGCACAGACTGGTGGAACCATATAGTGTTGCAGGAATGGAATGATTCCCAGTGGCTGCAAAACTTTTGCATGAGTAAGGGCACTTTCATGGCAATTTGTAAGTTGCTTTCCCCCACCCTGAAGCACAGGAGTACCAAGATGAGACCTGCCCTGACAGTAGAGAAGCGAGTGGCGATAGCCCTGTGGAATCCTGCAACGCCTGACTGCTACCGGTCAGTTGGGAATCAATTCGGAGTGGGCAAATCTACCGTGGGGACTGCTGTGATTCATGTAGACAAGGCAATCAGTGACCTTCTGCTAACAAGGCTAGCGACTCTGGGAAATGTGCAGGTCATAGTGGATGGCTTTGCTGCAATGGGATTCCCTAACTGTGGTGTGGTGATAGAACGCATATCGCTATCTTGGCACCGGACCACCTTGTCAAGCAGTATGTGAACCGCAAGGGGTACTTCTCAATGGTGCTGCAAGTATTGGGGGATCACAAGGGATGTTTAACCAACATCAACATGGGATGGTCCGGAAAGGTGCATGACGCTCACATCTTTAGGAACTCTGGGCTGTTCAAAAAGCTGCAAGAACGGACTTTCTTCCCAGACCAGAAAATTACCGTTGGGGATGTTGAAATGCCAATAGTTATCCTTGGGGACCCAGCCTACCCCTTGCTCCCATGGCTCATGAAGCCATACACAGGCAGCCTGGACAGTAGTAAGGAGCAGTTCAACTATAGGCTGAGCAAGTGCAGAATGGTGGTAGAATGTGCCTTTGGACGTTTAAAAGCTCGCTGGCGCTGTTTGCTGACTAGGTTAGACCTCAGCACAACCGACATTCCCATTGTATTGCTGCTTGCTGTGTGCCCCATAATGTCGGTGAGAGTAAGGGGGAGATGTTTATGGCGGGGTGGGAGGTTGAGGCAAATCGCCTGGCGGCCAATTTTGAACAGCCAGACACCAGGGCGATTAGAAGAGCACAGCTAGGCATGCTGCACATCAGGGAGGCTTTGAAAAACAGTTTCATGACTGACCAGGCTACTTTGTGACAGTTGTGTGTGTTTCTCCTTGATGCAAAAATGCTCCCTTTGTTGAATGTACTTCCCTGTAAGCTAATCCCCCTCCCCCCTTCGACCACAGCTGGCAAAGGAAATAAAGTCCCGATTGTTTTGAATCCATTTTCATTATTTATTAAAAACAAAGCGAGATCACTGACAAGGTAGCCCAGCTGCGGTGGGGGAGAAGGGAAGGACAAGGCCACATTGCTTATTGTTGTCACACTACAAATCAAAGCTGTTTGAATGACAGCCTTCTGTTGCTTGGGCCATCCCCTGGAATTGAGTGGCTGGGTGCCTGGAGCCTCCCCTCTGTGCGTTCTTGGGTGTATGGGTGAGGAGGATATGGAACTTGGGGAGGAGGGCAGGTGGTTACACCATGGATGCAGTGGCAGTCTGTGCTCTTGTTGCCTTTCCTGCAGCTCCACCACACACCTGATCATGTCCATTTGCTCCCCCATTAGCCTCAGCATCTCCTCCTGTGTGTTCTGATCACGCTCACTGTATGCTTTCCTGGCCTCTGCCACCAAATGCCTCCATGCATTCAGCTGTGCCTTATGTGCAGGAGGACTGCATGAGCGCGGAAAACGTGTCATCATGAGTGCATTTTTTTGCCTTCTAATCTGCAATAACCTCAGGGATGGAGTTGATATGGGGAGCATAGAAATATTTGCACCTGCAGGGGGATAAAAAGGGAGAGTAAAATTTAAGAAGATACATTTCTGAGAACAAAAGGGATACTTTCACAGTGAATCAAGCAATTCACAGCTGACAGCACATGTGCTTTAGGTAGAAGGTCGCATTTTGCCTTTTTGATTGAGCACCTCCCGGTATGGTGACACATCACACACGTCTGGGCAACAGAATTCAGTTTCTAGGCAGCCATGGTAAGCCACAGGGTACGCGGGGTTGGCTTCTTCCACCTTCATAACATATGGGAATGGTTTCAAACTGCAACACCCTCCTTTACCATAGCAAGCAATGCCGGTTGGGTTTGCCGTTTAAAAGGAGGGGCTGTGGCTTCGGGGTGGATGTGCAGCACATCCCTCCCCACACCGCGTGGCTATTCTCCGGGATGATCCCTTTTAGCCAAGTGCAAACAGCCCAGCATGAATGGGGTCCTTTTACTGTTCCCTTACAAAAATTCCCCTATTTCAACCAGGTGACCATGAATGATATCACTCTCCTTTGGCTGACACAGAAAGATATAGACCGAATGTTGCATGAATGCGACCAAACCCCAGGACCATTCGCTGCCATGCTTTGTGCTGCAATGATTCCAGACTACTTGCTACTGGCTTGGCGTGGTAAAGTGTCCTACCGTGGAGGACAAAATAAGGCAGACCTCCCCAGCAACCTTCTGCAAAGGCTTTCAGAATACCTCCAGGAGAGCTTCATGGAGATGTCCCTGGAGGATTCCCGCTCCATCCTCAGGCACATTAACAGACTTTTCCAGTAGCTGTACTGGCCGCGAATGCATCCCAATTCTTCAGGGCAAATCAAACATTAAACACAATTGCTTTTAACCCTGTAGTGTACTTACAAATGTGCACTCACCAGATGTGCCTTCTCCGGCTTCAGGGTCCGGGAACCCGCCTTGGGAGGGTATTGGCTCCAGGGTGATGAAAAGGTTCTGGCTGCTGGGGAAAATGGATTCTCCGCTTCCCTGCTGCACATTCTCCTCCTCATCCACTAAATCCTCCTTCATGTTGCATGAGACTCCCCTCTTGGAGGTGTCCATGGACAGTGGTGGGGCACTGGTAGGGTCCACCCCTAGAATGGCATGCCTCCTTTGTCTTGTAGTAGGCTTGCCTGAGCTCCTTGACTTTCACGTGGCACTGCTGTGTGTCCCTGGTGTAACCTCTCTCCACCATGCCCCATGAGATTTTGGCATATATATTAGCATTTCTTCTGCTGGATCAGAGTTCTGCCTGCACAGATTCTTCTCCCCATACAGAAATCAGATCCAGTGTCTCCCGTTCGCTCCATGCTGGAGCTCGTTTGTGATTCTGGGACTGCTTGGTCACCTGTGCTGCTGAGCTCGCCACGCTGACCAAACAGGAAATGAAATTCAAAAGTTACCGGGGCTTTTCCTGTGTACCTGGCTAGTGCATCGGAGTTGAAAGTGCTGTCCAGAGCGGTCACATTGTAGCACTCTGGGATAGTTCCCGGAGGCCAATACCATTGAATTGCACAATTCTGTGTCTGCACTACCCCAAATTCGACCCAAGAAGGTCAATTTTAGTGCTACTCCCCTCATCGGGAAGGAGTACAGCAGTCGATTTTAAGAGTCCTTTAGGTCGATGGAACGGGGTTGGTTGTGTAGCCGCATTGCTTATAAAATCAACCTAACGCGGCAAAATTCAACCTACCCTCATAGTGTAGACCAGCCCACAGCTTAGCTGCTCAACTCTCAAATCTAATCCCTACCAACTTGGGAAGCCTAGACCATCGAATTCATCAGGCATGCCAGAGACAAGGCTATTGCTTTGTCTCCCACTACCAGGTCTTCAAGGAAAGGTGTGATTATACTAGTTTAAGTAGTCTTTTAGACTAGAGATGTTAACACCAGGGGTTATAGAATTTTACTACCTCTTTGTGACTCTGTGTTTTATATCATTTATTATTCTTTCATTCATTTTAATAAAGATGTTAACAATTCGATATTGTCCTCAGTATAAATGTCCTTGCCACATAAGCCAAGGGTCCTCTCACAACGTTGAACTCTCTGTGTTCTGTAACCCTGTAGCCTGAATTGGGACAAGAACCTAAATATCTTCTGGTCAGATCATTGACAAGCTGTAATAAACTAGCCCATAAATTCAGGTCAATATAACTATTATGGGGAACTTTCCTGGCTTCTGCATTACCCATTGGGAATTGACTAATGAAAGGGTCTGAGTTCCCACTCCCACTCCCTTTACCCACAGGACAGCCTGGCCTCAAGGACTCCCCTTCCAGTCTCCTGTGTGGCAGAGACCTCGTAATGGTGACAAGACTGAACCCAGGATTCCTGGGAAGCTGAACCCCCAGTCTCATCATGGTCACTTAGGACAGGGGCTAGGATGTCCCCACTCCAGGGTACTCTCTTCACACCGGACGCTTCACTGATCCAGTCAGCAGTGCATTAAGTTCAAAACAAATATAATTTATTAAACAGCAACTATAAGAAAAATAAGGGGAAAAATGGGAAAGGTTCAAGAAAACAAGGGACCCCGCTCAGTGCTGTTTCCCTGGCTCCACCCAGCTCTGCCTTCTAAGCTGCTTCTCTGGCCCTTGTGTTTCTGGCTGCTGCTGCTCTGCCTCCAGCTCAGCTTGAGGTGCTGCTAAGGTTTGCAAGAATTCTACTGCATTAAGAGACCCAAGTCACTTAAAAACAAACCTAAAAGTAGCCCCATCTATTTCCTGAAACAAAGTGTTTTTTTTTTTTTTTTTGTTAACACATTGGTCTATACATCAAGTAACAAATGAAAGCTTTTGTTAGATACCTAGTACAGATTTGGTTTTTTTTTTAAAGCTACAAGCCCAGGTAGGAGTTTGTCCACATTAGCAGCAAAGCAGTGAGATGACAATCAAATTCAAAATCAAAACCCCAGTACTGGTGCTTGTATCCCAATCGAGGGTTGGCAGGTGTTTCAAACAAAAAACAGCGAATAATGGTGTTAAAAGGAGCCCAAAACGTATGTAGCGTAAAAACCATAATAACATGACAATATTATTTATTTCTAATTGCATTCAATGATGGTAGACAACATTCACATTTTATTACTGTTAGTCTCTAAAAGGCAACATTTCATCCTTGCTGTCTTCCTTAGAAGTAGAATGCCTCTGCTGCTGGTCATGCATATCAGCACTGACCAGTGCAATCATTTCTCTCATTGGTGCAAACTCTTCACAAAAGATTTGGTATCATTGTATATATGCCTTTACATCTTATTGCACAGTTTTGTTTTATCAAGTTCATCTGAAAAAAACAGTCTTTAAGAACATAAGAACGGCCGCACTGGGTCAGACCAAAGGCCCATCTAGCCCAGTATCCTGTCTACCGACAGTGGCCAATGCCAGGTGCCCCAGAGGGAGTGAACCTAACAGGCAATGATCAAGTGATCTCTCTCCTGCCATCCATCTCCATCCTCTGACAAAAGGTAAAAGGTAGCAACAGCAGTGAAAGAGCAAACAAGCCAAGTTCACTAAAATCTTTGTCCCCAGTGGCATCCATGTGTTCGATTCCTTCAACCCAAAATTGCTCTACTTGGTTGTTCTGAGTACGAGGCTGGTGGACCAAAGGCAAACCTCTCTACTGCTGCTCCAATTCTCCAAGATCTCCACAAAACAATGGGAAAAATGAGATGACAGCCAGTCTAGATCGTTGAGGGATTCGTACATTTGGTGGCAATCTCCGTTTCATCTGTTTCACAAACTCTAAGATTAAATCTCCACACCTACTTTTGACATCTTGGACAATTGGAACAGTTAGTGTGTATTTTGAAAGTTCCAACTGAAAGCAACTCTAAAATCAACTGTGAAAAGTGGTAAGTTATTTGATTCCAACTCGATGTCGTAGTTTAACACAGCAGTCTGTTACCCGGGTTTTTTCAGAACCCCCAGGAGGGACAACCTAACTATTTCACTCCAGGCGGTATCAGGAAGAAATAAATGGGAACACAGAAATTCTGTCTGATGAAAGATTAGATGCAAGTAAGCATGCTTTTGTCTAACCCTGCAGTTTATTAGATTTAAGCATACACAGACAGAAGCAATAGGTTTAGAACATCGCAGATATTTACCTAACATCTGGAATGGTATTGAGTAATTAACAGCAGGTGGTCAGTTTCTCACCTGTCAGGGAGTCAGAGTGTCAGGAAAAACTTTTCACAAGATGGCTTCAGAGAACTGCTCCAAAGTACACTGTCTTAGGTAATCTTTTATAACTTCTACAAAACACATAGGTAATAATGAACCCTACTGGAGCATCACTTCTTGTAACTTTGAATAAATATCTACTATCACAGGCATCTAGACTCAAGGTTTTCATCCACTTATCTTCTTTCATTCTCCATTATTTACTTGTCTGTCCACTCCTCCCATTCTGATTAGCAGAAACTGCCAGCGAGATTTTGACCTTGCATCTAAAAGCCTGCTTTCCAATTAACCCTAAACTATGTGATATTGGACTAGAGCAGTGGTTCCCAAACTGGGGTTCGGGAACCCCTGGGGGTTCACAAAATGTTACAGGGGGTTCTCAGGAAAAGATTCCCTAATGGCGGACAGAGTTGTCCCAGCAGCCCGGAGCCCCTGGACTTCCAAGAGCTAAGCAGATCAAAGCAAACATATCTATCACACTGAGGAGATTTAAACTTCAAGACTCCTTATAAGAAATGGAAAGGATGGTGGATATTTTTTGCTGGTTTTCAAATTAAATAGGCAGCTTGTATTGTTTTTAAAATTATTATGAAGAACAAGTTTAAACTTTGTTGTAACGTGCGTTGTTTGCCTGGCTCAAGACCTGAATACTTGTGTAGGAGGAACGCTTTGAGTTGGCTTCTCAAATACCTTCATGCTGTTTCACATCTGACACTCATAGATTCATAGATTCTAGGACTGGAAGGGACCTCGACAGGTCATCGAGTCCAGTCCCCTGCCCGCATGGCAGGACCAAATACTG
>NW_020695664.1:3107-12832 GCF_002925995.2 Terrapene triunguis | reverse complement strand
TCTTGTGATGGTGGCAGCGGACCAAAGCTAAGCTGGTAGATAAGCTTGGAAGTTTTTATGCAGGCCCCTACATTTGAACCCTAAAGTTCAAAGTGGGGATCCAGCCTTGACAATGATCATGCCCCTTAGAGTAGGAATATTTAGCATTCATGTTAACATGACATGAGAAGAGTGAATGCAAACAGCCAAGAGCAATCCAAGAGCAGGCACACTGGGAGACAGTTATGGACTGTTCCTTTAGAGCACCCTCCCACCCCAGCACCTTGTTCCAGACTCCATGTGTGCACACATGAAGCCAATCAAGTATTTAATTGTGTAGCTTACCAGCTCTCACTGCTTCGTTCTCCAGAACTACCCTGTTGAAGATGAAGCGGATGTACTTGGATGGAGATGGGGTCCTTGGCCCTTCTTTGCCCAACAGGTGGAGTATCTTTGTGGCTAGAACAGTGTGTTCACAATCTTCAATGAACTCACAGAGGTGAGCCAAGCCCGATTCCTTACTCTCAGGATTCTCCTCGATAATGCTGATTATACAGTCCACAATGGCTCGCTTGTACTCAAAGCCACCCTAGGAGGGAAAAGGAAAGGATGCTTATCCTGCAGGCGCTGCTCAGATGCAAATGCAGCCCTTCATTGTACAAGAACAGGTGCCCATTTGCCCTCACGCTATGAATACAGTTTCCCTCCATTAAGGAAACAAAAGTGTTCATATACACACAGAATCAGAGGAGGAGGAGGAGGAAGAGGAGATGGGCTGGGTGTCCTCATAGGTCCTTCCCAGCTCCCTGAGGCCAACGCAGGGTTGTTCTTGATAATACATTTTATAAATGTTTATCCAGGCCAATTTTTGATGTACCAAGCGATTATGTCGGCTGATCTGAAATGTGGCAAAGTCCCATATCAGATAGCTCAGGAACCGAAATAAGCAAGGTCTTGTTCAGAAATATCAATCAAACCCCACTGATGCTGTACAACCACCAAAGGAAAACACTAACAACATATGATTCCCCCTATACCACCACAATTACGTGCTAGTAACTACGTAAGAAAGGCTTTAAACCTACATCATCCCTGAGCATGTTGGAGAGGAAGGTCATCATTACAGTGTGTTTCCGTGGGTATTTCTGGCACAGAGCACTGATGGCCTGCACTACCACCACCTGCAAGACAGAAGAGGACACAGGACTTTAGTATCGTGCATTAAGTTCTCTATGAGACTTAAGAAGCAGCTTGCAGCCACACCACCTCAAGCTGTGATCTTGCCAGATACAAGCTCAGCAGTCAGACAGGGAAAGCTACGTGCTAGCGATTCAGGAGGTGGCACTCTTACCTCCAGCTCGGTACTAAGCCAATGTGCCAGCATGATGCTAGGCACTGTGATGCTGGAGAAGCTGTTTTGCGTTATAAGTCATTGGCCTCCCCGCTTAGTAATGGGAGATCCCATAATGCTTTTGGCAAGGGCAGGAGTGATTTTCTAAGAGCCTGGCCCAATTCCAGTTTGGGTAATTGTGTTGTGTTATACACATTCCCTCTGCAGTTTCAAGTGCATCTAACATTCATCCCCTCCTGTCTTACAATGATTACATAGATTTGTTGTTCATAGGTAGACAGTTGCCACATCTCAGCAACTACATTTCAGAGAAAGAGTGTGTGTATGTGCGCGCGCGCGCGCTCCCGTGCTCCATGGGGACAAATTAACCAATGATGTTAAGAGGGGCATCTCCTGCAGATCTCTGCCTCATTCTGGGGCCCAGAAGAACAGTATGTGATTATGCTATTAAAGACTGATTGGAAGTACACAGAAGGCAGAGGTTAGAATGTGTCAGCAGCCTTCATTTTGGTATTTCCTGACTGTCGAATGACCAGCCTTAGTATGTTTTTTCTGGAATTTGATATAGTTTAGAGACTGTGTGAACTATCAGACTACAAAGTGTGCTGGGGTACACCTGGGGCAGATGTGCTAGATATACATGAGGATCATTATCAAAACTTAAAACCACCCTTCCTCCCACAAGACAGTTACAATCGACAGTTCCTTGCTACAGTGGTGCTTAGAGTGCATTGCAGTTCAGTCAACAGCAGACAGTCAACTGCATGCATCTGATGAAGTGGGCTTTAGCCCACGAAAGCTTATGCTCAGATAAATTTGTTAGTCTCTAAGGTGCCACAAGTACTCCTCGTTCTTTTAGCAGACAGAGAGTTTCTTATCCCATAGGATCTTTGGGAAAAAGGAAGAGAAGCAGAAACAGACTGTATCTCAAGAAATGCCAGCTGGCTTCATGATACAAGGCTAAATGACTCAAGGCTTCTCTGCAACTGGAAAAGCTTCACAAAACAGGAGGAGGAAATTCTGCAGTAGTAAAGGTCAAAGGCCTCCCGTGCCTCACCTTAAACTCATCTGATATTTCTGACACAAAGGAGGAGATCTGTT
This sequence comes from Terrapene triunguis, assembly GCF_002925995.2. Lineage (NCBI taxonomy): Eukaryota > Metazoa > Chordata > Testudines > Emydidae > Terrapene > Terrapene triunguis. The sequence continues at coordinate 10,401 of NW_020695664.1, read as the reverse complement.
TCATGAGCCTGTCTACGCTGCTCTCGCTCCCTGTTTTCAGGAGTGTGGTGATGGCCAGAGTAGCGATGCTGCGGTTTGAGTCAGTAATCAGGTTTTCCAGGTCCAGGTTGCAGGCAGTTACTGCGGATGGGTGCTTCATGGCCACCTGGAAAGAAAGTAAATCTGGCAATAATATACTAGAGCAAGGATCAGAACATGTGCTTTCTGTTCATTCATCAGGGCCTAGTGCTTACAGAACAAACTGGCCACATATACATAGACCATGGCTGTCAGCAGGGACCACACCAGAGACCCCTTTGAGCTTCAAACACACAGGCCTCAGGCTCTCACTTGAGCTGCAGAAATAATGCCTTTAACTGTAAATAGCAGGTAGTTATAACTAGCGGAGCCAGCAGTAGAGGGAGACATGGTTCCATGTCCTACGCCAGCGCAGGACACTTGGAAGGGTTGGTTGGTGTTGTAAGCACTGGTGTTGCTCTATTTATGTGTTCCTAGTCTTTGCAGTTCGCCAACTTGAAATCAGGCCAGATTACTGTTTTACTCACCCCACACTCTTCCAATTCAGAAACTATATACAGGCAGCCAAATCATGAGAGTTAGAGATTAATGCTTTGTACCCCAAACTTCAGAATCCCAACTTTCCTATGGTAGAAAGCACTGATTTACAGCCATAGCAGATCACAAGTTATCCAACTATAAGGTGTCACGAGTCCCTTGGTTCACAACTGAGCATCATTAGCCTGACTACTATCGGATAGCTTTTTGTTGTAGTGGAAGGCTGATCTATCAGCGTGGAAGGCTGATCATACAGTAATCACATGAGTAACAGCCCTACTTCCTTAGGAAACACCTTTCCGCACAGAAGTTTGGTTTCCTTCAATGCTTTGCTTTGCACACTAAGATTTATACCTTAACACTTGTTTAAGAGATTCAGAAACTCACCTTGTTAAGGGTCCTTACAGCTGCATATCTCAAGACAGGTTTGGGAGAACTACAGAAGAGCTGCAACACTGAAAATAAAGCATTTAGAGAAGTGACTTATGATGCAGGAGTTTACAGAGTAGTGTGTTTCAACAGACACTGGCTTCCAGCGCTGCAAATCCAGACACTAACATGCTTGGGAGAAAAGACCAATAACCCTTGTGACCAGGATACACTTCAAGAGCGCAGCAGAGAACTACTTCAGGTGACACACAAGGGGTAACAGGTTCTGGATGATGCAGGAGAACTACCACACTCCAGTACATTGAGAGTGAAACACACAACACACAAGCATTACATAATTCAAGTCAGTTTCACCCACAGCAGATGCTGAGAAAGAGATACACCTTGAAGAAGCAGTGGCAACTAGAGAGAGAAGGATGTCCAGTGGTCCGCACACATAGGTTGGCTCTACTGTTGGGGCATTTAAAGGTTCTAGTCAAATATGTATTGCTATCTATCTCCTCATACTGTTACATTCACCATCCATGAACAGTTTCCTAGTCTCCCAATTCAATTTAAATTTCACCTCCCAGTTTTCAGCTTATTTCAAAGACATGAGCTTTTCTACCACCTGGAGTTCATATCTATCAATCCACCCCCCTCAAAATCTTCCTCTCTCCCCTCTCCACACCCTGGCTTCCCTCAGTCAGGGAGAGGATAAAGTATTCAGTCCCTTTTTGGTGACCAGTCTCTTGATCCTTCTCTCCAAAGCCCAAGTCATTTCCCATCCAATTGTTTCTAATTGAGGAGAGAGTCAGAAAAAGTTACAGTTGCAGATATGTGAGAGAAAATGTATTCTTATTAGTAGTTAATATTTTAATGTATAGGTATAACAGACGTTACACTTCAATTTCTTGGTTCTGTGTTCTGCCACCTTGCCTATCCTTAGTCCTACAGTATGACAAACCAAACATACCCTGATCTCCTGCACCTTTAAAATATCTTAGCCAACAAATATTGCAGCAATAAAGTATTTCCAGAACATCCCAGCAGCAGAGGGCACAAAGGGTTCATTCCTTGACTGACCTGACACAGCTGGAGCCAGCTCCCTTGGTGTGCAGTTTGGAAGATGGATGATTGCAGAGGCAGCTTCGTAAATAACCATCTCATGTTTATTTCGCAGACAGCTCTCAATGAAGTCAAACAATGGACTTTCGTGCCTGCCAATGAAATGGAGCGCACACAATTTCAAACAGAGGCACTCTTTATTTCTTAGTAATGTGATGAAATGTTTATAAACAAGTTCTGCTGTGACACTACATGGATCTCTTATCTGGGAACAGATATGCAATCAGATTTTTTTTTTTTACACTAAAGTCATAAATTACAGTATTGACTCTGCTAGAACATAGCTCAAATCATTCACATTACCATGTTTCCCTACTTATAATACGAGACTAATTCTGGATACCCAATAGCACACTATAGTATGGTTCTATTAGCTAGTATATTAATCTCTAAATTTGTCCAAACACCCATTCAATCTTTAACAAGTCAGAAGGGATACATTTAGAAGAGAAACATCTTGATATTTATTGTAGGCCACATCCAGTAAGCAACAATTTTCACTGATAAAAGGACTTTCAATCCAGAGTTTAAAGTCCTAAACAGTACAACCTTTATTCTACTAGGATGAGAAATCAGAGATGGAAAGAGACCTCTGATCAACCAGTCCATCTCTCTGCCAGTACAGATAGATTCTTAATGGATTTTTTATTGCTGTCTAGTCTTGTTTTAAGTGTCCCAAATACACCTCTACCCCGATATAACACGACCCGATATAACACGAATTCGGATATAACGCAGTAAAGAAGTGCTCCGGGGGGGCGGGGCTGCGCACTCCGGTGGATCAAAGCAAGTTTGATATAACACAGTTTCACCTATAACGCAGTAAGATTTTTTTGGCTCCCGAGGACAGCGTTATATTGGGGTAGAGGTGTAGCAGGGGTCCCCAATTCCCTTGGGAGACTCTGCCACAATGAAAAAGCACATGGTCAGGAAGCTTTTTTTTTTTTTTTTTTTTTTTTTTTTTTTTTTTGAAATTCAGTCTAATCTATCCCTTTACTCCTAGTTACACTCTGTTACCCCAAGTTGTTTCTCTATTCTTAGTATTTATACACCACCGTATTTTTAGATGGTGGATTCTCCTCTTACCCCTCTTCAGACTCTTTCAGAAGCCGACTGGCAATTCGGATCAGCATGCAGTATGCAAATTGAGATTTCAGTCCAGATTTGGTGAATTTATTCAGCATCTTGGAAACTGCAAGGCGATCATTCTTCCTGAGGTGGTAAAGCAGCCCCAACGCATGATACTACAAAATCAGAGGGAAAATATGATATACATATAAGGACAGTCCCTAACAAAACTAAATCCCTTAAATACATGTTCCCTTAGGAAGGATTTGATATTACCACATTTTCTGAGTGCCACAAGTAATCAGACCAGCTATTTCCTAAAAGTACCTTGTCATCTTTATATGAAAACAAGTTACTCACAAATGACTAGAACTACAGTTCCAGCTGTTCCCGCATGGTCCTTAAAGGTAAGGCTGTCAGAATCAGATATTAAAGAGAGAAAGATCTATAAAACCAACCTGTCCACCACCCGGGTTGACAGGGCTTGCCACTGGAACATCAAATGTACCCGTTTACAAAACCAGGCTGCATAGAAATAATATGTGCATTTCCAATGCATCTTCCATCTGAGGGACTCCCAACTGCTTTACAAACATCAAATAACCCTGCAAATACCCTTGAGGCAGTTAAGTATTATCCTCATTTTATAGAGTAATCCCAAAGTGGGATTGCTTTATTTTGCCTTCTAATTACTGCCCAAGCTTCTTCTCCAGAGTAGATTAATTTATATTAGGACTGTCAAGCGATTAAAAAAAGAATCACAATTAACTGCACTGTTAAACAACAATAGAATACCATTTATTAAAATATTTTTGGATGTTTCTACATTTTTAAATATATTGATTTCAATTACAACACAGAATACAAAGTGTACAGTGCTCACATTCTATTTATTTTTGATTACAAGTATTTGCACTGTAAAAAAAATAAATAGTATTGTTCAACTCACCAAATACAAGTACTGTAGTGCAATCTCTATCATGAAAGTCAAACTTACTAATATAGAATTATGTACAAAAAAAATGCATTCAAAAATAAAACAATGTAAAATTTTAGAGCTTGCAAGTCCGCTCAGTCCTACTTCTTGTTCAGCCAATCGCTCAGACAAACAAGTTTGTTTACAATGCAGGAGATAATGCTGCCCATTTCTTGTTTACAATGTCATCTGAAAGTGAGAACAGGTGTTCTCATGGCACTGTTGAAGCTGGCGTTGCAAGATATTTCTGTGCCAGATGCGCGAAAGATCCATATGTCCCTTCGTGCTTCAACCACCATTCCAAGGGACATGCGTCCATGCTGATGATGGATTCTGCTCAATAATGATCGAAAGCAGCGTGGACTGACGCATGTTCATTTTCATTATCTGAGTCAGATGTCACCAGCAGATGACTGATTTTCTTTTTTGGTGGTTCAGGTTCTATAGTTTCCGCATCAGAGTGTTGCTCTTTTAAGACTTCTGAAAGCATATTCGACACCTCGTCCCTCTCAGATTTTGGAAAGCACTTCAGAGTCTTTAATCTTGGGTCGAGTGCTGTAGCTATCTTTAGAAATCTCACATTTGTACCTTCTTTGTGTTTTGTGAAATCTGCAGTGAAAGTGTTCTTAAAATGAACAATATGTGCTGGGTCATCATCCAAGACTCTTATAACATGTAATATATGGCAGAACGTGGGTAAAACGGAGCAGGGGACATACAATTCTCCCCCAAGGAGTTCAGTCACAAATTTAATTAATGCATTATTTTTTTAACGAGCGTCATCAGCATGGAAGCATATCCTCTAGAATGGTGGCCGAAGCATGAAGGGGCATACAAATGTTTAGAATATCTGGCACGTAAATATCTTGCAATGCTGGCTACAAAAGTGCCATGCAAATGCCTGTTCTCACTTTCTGGTGACACTGTAAATAAGAAGAAGGGAGCATTATCTCCTGTAAATGTAAACAAACTGGTCTGTCTTAGCGATTGGCTGAACAAGAAGTAGGACTGCGTGGACTTGTAGGCTCTGAAGTTTTACATTGTTTTGTTTTTGAGTACAGTTATGTAACAACAAAAATCTACATTTGTAAGTTGCACTTTCACGACAAAAAGACTGCACTACAGTACTTGTATGAGGTGAACTGAAAAATACTAATTTCTTTTGTCTATCATTTTACAGGGCTAATATTTGTAATAAAAATAATATACACTTTGATTTCAATTACAACACCGAATACAATATATATGAAAATGTAGAAAAAATATCCAAAATATTTAATAAATTTCAATTGGTATTCTATTGTTTAACAGTGCAATTAAAACGGCAATTGATTTTTTTGAGTTAATTGCGTGAGTTAACTGCAATTAATCGACAGTCCTAATTTATATCAAGGCATAATAAATAGCTGAATCTGGAAAGTCACAAATCCATAGTTGTAGATTTGTGTGTTTGGGTAAGGATCTAAATACCAACTGTTGTCAGCTCAATTATGCCCTAAACCTTCAATGATTATTTTTACATTTCCTAGCTCCCTGAGAGACTTATTTAAAAACTGTCCCTATACAAACACACAAACAGATCTCTTAAAAAGGCCAGACTTAGGGTCTTTCGAGTAGTCTTAACAGTAAGTTTTCTTGACAAAAAACAAGAGATGAAGGGATTTTTTGGTTTGATCCATTGAGATTAATCCCTGAAGAGATTTCAAATTCAAAACAAAACTCCTATCTGGACTGGTCACGAATTCAGCAAAATAAGATCCCAATCACCAGAGAAAATTAGTGGGGAAAAGGTAGAGGTATATACCAAACTGCACATATAATTAAGAAGCTAACGTTGTAAGTGTGGAGAAACTGCATATAGTTTTTTTATACTCATTTTTCACCATTTCCTCAAAAAGAAAAGGATGCCTATTTTTGCTGAAAGTCCATGTGTTTTTAAAAATTGTCCATTAGTTTGAATGGCAAGTTGGAGGCAATTTTCTAAGTGTGATCACGTTGACTGGTGTCATGAATTTTACTAATTGCAATAATTAAATGATAATTGCTTCAATAACTTAACATTTTCTGCTACTTACAGTGATTAGTGACACTGAATGAACAAATGAATAGAGTCCTGAACCTGGAATGTGTTGCATGATGATGGATCCCTTCACTCACGCTCTCGCAATATGTTAATAGACATCTGCCCACCACATCACATGGCAGGATCAGGGCCTAAGGCAGGCCTGCACAACTCGTAAAGCGGCGAGGGCCATATTACTCCAAAGAAAATAGCCGAGGGCCGAAACCCCCCGGCCGTACTGAAACACGCCCCCCCCCCAGCGCCACCCAGCCCCGCCGAGCCCCATCGCCCCCCCAGCGCCGCCCAGCCCCCGTGTAAGCAAGCAGGACGCACCCCAGCGGCGCCTCCTGCTGGTCTTCTCGGGAATTAGCTCATCCAGCCGTTGGAGCGACCTCTGCAGGCCGGTGTCCCACTGCCGCTGGCTCTGTGTCCTTCCTGGACCCTGGTGCCCTTTGATCTGGGGTGCTGCCCCCTGGCAATACCCCCACACTCTGGCTCTTGGTCTCCTCTCGCTGGGGAACCCCCAATCCTCTAATCCCCACCTCACCTCAGTATAAGGCTACTGCCAGTCACTAACTAGCCCCCGCGCCCTGGGGTATATCAGCCACTCATCACAGGCAAGGTTGGGTTTGGACCTGCTGCCTCCCTCTATAGCTGGGCTGCCCCTCTGCAGCCCTGGTACTGGTCTTAGGCCCTTAGCTAGGTCCGCAGCTTGGGGGTTTTCCAGGCTGGAGTTTCCCAGCTCCTCTAGCCTTCCCCAGCCCTGCTCCACTCCCAGTACCCTGCTCAACTCCCTAGCAGCCAGACCCTTCTCTCTCTACAAGCAGAGAGAGACTTCCTCTGGGCCTCTGGCTCACAGCCTTTTTATACAGGCCAGCTGGGGCCTGATTGTGGCATGGCCCAGCTGAAGCGGCTTCCCCAATCAGCTCAGCTTTTCCCCTGCCACAGCCCTCCCCCAAGGCTGTTTTAAGCCCTTCAGGGCAGGAGCGGGGTAACCACCCTGCTACACCCCCCGAAACACATCCCCCACCCCAGCGCTGCCCGCACCGCGGAAACAAACCCTCCTTCCCCAGCGCCGCCCCGCCGAAACAGCTGTGGGCCGAAAAGGAAGGGTTTTTTTTGGGGGGGGGGGGGGG